>NC_045429.1:9077500-9262500 GCF_902635505.1 Sarcophilus harrisii
CAGAAAGAAAACACTCACTTGCCTTCTCTGTCCCATCAGTCCTGACTTTTGGCTAGTTCTATGGTTCTGAGTCACTCACTGAAAATCCGATAGTATGGCGAATGATTTCCTAGAATGGCAGAGGTTGTTGTTTGTCTTTTGTTCTTGAAGGGAACCATGACATCAGGGAGGTGTTGACATGACATGCTGGTAAATTAAATTTGAGTAAGGGAGGACTGGGTAAGGGCACCTGCTTTACTCTCACCTCCAGAGCCATCAGGATCCAGTGGCAAGATATAGATCAAGATGCCTAGAGATGGTCCTGGATACACTGGGAGATCTTGGCCTTTTTAAGCTAAAATCTTCAACAGTCTCACTTTGACTGAGACCAAATCCACCTAGATTAAGACTAAGTAGCAATTGGGACAAAGAATCTCCTCTTTCACCTAGTCCTTTTTTTTTTTTAAATCTGAGTTATTTATTTAAATTATCATTATTACTGCATTATTATAATTTAATTATTTATTTAAAGAAGTTTAGAGCTGGGGGCAAGACAGAGGCTAGAGGAGATTGAAAGATCGGAGGGCATTCAAAGCAAGGATGTCAAAGAGGGAAGGGAATTCAATAGTCATTTGTGTCACTTACCCCTGAAAAAGAACTTCCACTCTCACATGCCCACGCCGTCCTTTGGCTTTAGGTTGACATACTCCAATGTGGCAGAGCCTTCCATTGTTCCACAACTGTTCATTGTTAGGAAACTTTTCAAGATAGCAACTAGTCTAACTTCTCATTTTCTAAATGAGACCAAGAATGTCAAAGCAACTTGAGCAAAATTACACAGAAACTTCCTGGTTGAGTAGGAATTCAGATTCACATCTGAATGTTCCTTGGAAGGGCATGTGTGTTCCATTGTTTACAAAATCCTGGAAGCTCAGAAATCACCTGGTACAATTTATCTCTGAAGGAAAAGTGGGTCCCACATGTGTAATGAGGGCTGACTAGGGTCTATTGTATGGCTCAAAGGAAGACATAGGCTTCTCTGTTCTTTTCTCTATATCCTTCTCCAATTGTCAATATGTGTCCCTTCTTTTCCCCTTCCTTTCCCTTCCCTTCCCTTCCCTTCTCTTCCCTTCCCTTTTCTTTTTTTCCTTTCCCTTCCCTTCTCTTCTTTTCCTATTCCTTTTCTTTTCTTCCCTTCCCTTCCTTTCCTTTCCCTTCCCTTCCTTTCCTTTCCCTTCCCTTCCTTCTTTTCTTTTCTTCCCTTTCTTTCCCTTCCCTTCCCTTCCTTACATCAGGAACAACTTTCATGCTTTAATTGAAATACTCTGTAAGTCTTATTGCATTTTCTGGAATCCTGTAGTTTATCATTATGTGCTGCCAAATTCTGGGATCTCTGAGTAGCCCCGAGGAATAAATGTGCTGTTCTGTCCATTGTCGGCCCACTTCCCTTGCTATCTTGCCAAATTCTTTTTCTTCCTGGCTTTCTCTGGGCTGCATAATGAAACCCGCAAACTGTTCTGGACTCCTCTGCACGGGGCCAGAGGTTAAAAAGTTCCCCCAGCTCACAGACAAGTCCAAGAGGCTCCATCTGGACTTCTTCTACCTCTTTTCCATTCCCCATCAAAAGGGGCTCTCACTGGCAGGCACTTCTCAACCACAAATTTCATCTCAGAGCATATCTTGCCAATGGATGAGCCAGTATCTGCTTTCTATATCTAATCCTGGGCTAAAAACCTCCTAGCTGTCCTTTTATTTCTGCTTTAAACAACAAATGAGCTATTGGAAAGTTGTTCCAATAATAACCACCAGGATCATCTTTATTAAGGGGTGGGGGCAGGCAATTTTTCAATACCCTTTCTAATGAAGAGAAACAGCATGGAGGAGTGGAGAGAGAGCCAACTCCTGAATTTTTGCCTCCGACACACATTGACTGTGTCATCCTGAATAAAGCTGACCTTTCATGATTGGAGGCTCCAAACTAGAGAGAAAATGTTCACCTGTATTGGTAGAGGAAGTATCCTTATCCAGGAGTCCTTTGTTTCAACAAAATCATAGGGTAACCTGTGGGATTCTCTGCCTAAAATCCCTGCTAGGATTGGGGGAGGAGGAAAGTCTGAGGCAAGTGCTTTATTTGAATTTGGGAGCTACTGGGTACCATAGTAGACAAAGCACTGGACAGTGAGTCAGGAAAACCCAGACTACTAAATCCTGTCTCAGACACTTACTAGCTGTGTGACAGATCCACTGTTGGCCTCTTTTTTCTGTTTATAAAATGAAAGGGTTAAAGTCAATGACCATAGAGATCCTTTTCCACTCTAAAAACCAAGATGCCATGATTAGAGCTACAAAGACAAAAGAAATAAGATTTAGATAATTAACATATTCATTTTTCATGCTTGTCCCATGCTTATTGGGGTGCCATTGAGTTTAATTCAATATGAACTGCCAAAGATTTGACTAACACTTTATCTCAGCTGATCTGACAATAACTTGGTGAAGCATTTATTACTGTTACTATTCCCATTTTATAGAGAAAAAAAAAGCAGAGAATACCTGTCTTGTCTAGATTCATGCATCTTGCAGATATCTGGGATCTGAGGCAGTCTTTGAACCTAGAGCTTACTAGCTTTAGTACAGTCTCTTTATCTTTCTCTGTTAAACACCCCCCCTATCCTTCCCACTCCACACCCACTTCCTCCAGGAAGCATTACCTATTTCCCCCCAGCTCAGTATCACTTGACAAGCCTTTATTGAGCGCCCACTCTATGTGAAGTGCTGGGAATATAAAGAAAAGCAAAAAATCATCTTTTTCCTGAAGGATCCTTCCTTCTAATGGGGAAGAGAATATGTAAACAAGTTTACACATATAAGATATATGCTGGATAAAGGGAAAGCTATCTCAAAGGAAATGCTCTGCAGGTAGGGCAGAATCTGGATGGATTCTCTGCAGAAGGTAGATCTAAGATGCCCTGAGGTTTCCTCCCCACCTTCAGTGTGCTGAGAACATTTCCTATGATTTTTCCTTTGCTTTATCCCACCCACTTTTCTATTATATTTCTCTGGGTTCCTTGGTAACTTTCCTAATAAAACAGAAGTTTCCAGAGAGCAAGGCCGTGTCTTTTTCCCTCTTCGTACCCCAGTCCCTGGCACACATTAGGTGCTTTATTAGATACCTTTTGAACCCAATTATATTTTGCTGATCTAAAGTCAGATACATAGGTAAAGAATCTGCATGTGAGTGGCCAAGACAATCACATGGGAAAAGGTACAGGAACCAAATTACCCCCTGGGGACCCCTTCCCCCAAAGTCAGCAGTCATCAGACAGGCCAGCCATGGCTAGATTAACTTAGCAAATCTGGTCTTGGCTCCCATTGCTGTCCAAATCCTGCCTTCTCGCTTGGACAGTTTCTTCTCACTGCCCCCAACCCCAATGGAAGCCGGTCTGAAATAACCCTGTTTCTCAACTTCCTTCTTTTTCCAGTTAAGTCAAGGCTAGAGAACCCAGATCTCTCAGAGGAGGAAAATATGGCACTGCAGGCTTCCCAAAGGCCTTTTCCAAGGCCACTAATTAAGCTTCCTCAGGGTTTAGCATCAGGTTTAAAAAACAAATAAAGTCTGAAGCCATAAGCCTGTTAAAAGGGGAGGGGGCATATTTCACCTCCGGAATGACATCTTCTCTGTCCTTTCTCTGCAGTCCCTGGAGTGGTTTTTGTTTTTCGTTGGTTGGTTTTGAGGGGTGGAGAGCGAGCCGGCCAGAAGGGCCTCCCGATTCAGGTTGTCCCCACGGAGCCCAGCCAATTTCCCATTATGTGTCCTAATGAGGCGCCAGGATAGGCTGGCTAATTGAAACCCACAAAGAATCCTCAAACCTCATTTAGTCAATCATTTCGAGCTCTGTCCCTCAGACCTGCTAACAGGTAAGAAGCTGACTGGGTTAAGGTTTCATCTCCTTTTATCCCTCTCGCCCGCTCTCTGCTGGGGGTGCCACTAATGAGCTTCGAGAGGGAAAAGGCAGGGAGGAAGAGGAGAAG
Source organism: Sarcophilus harrisii (assembly GCF_902635505.1). Taxonomy (NCBI): domain Eukaryota; kingdom Metazoa; phylum Chordata; class Mammalia; order Dasyuromorphia; family Dasyuridae; genus Sarcophilus; species Sarcophilus harrisii. Next base: position 9,081,512 of record NC_045429.1, read on the forward strand.
CCAGCCGCCTGGATAATCCTCAAATTGGATAGCCAAGTCGATTGTCTCCTCCGGGGCTGGTCCTGATTAACTGGACCCCTCTTCTGACACTCATCAGGATAGCTACCTCATCCGGTTACTTAGCTTTTTCCACACTGCTATCCTGTCTCCCTAATTAGACTGTCATCCGTCCAAAGGCAGAGCTAAAGAAAAATTCAAGCTGGATGGGACCATAAGGATCACTGGGTTCAACTTCCTCTTTTTTTTTTTTTTTTCTTTTTTAACATAGGAGGAAACTAAGACTTTTCCTTTCAGATTTCCTTCTATCTATTCAGATATGTACCCATCTGGTATTTGAGCATTGTCTCTTAAAATGTGTGCTTCATGAGGACAGGGACCATAGTTTTGTCTTTCTTTGTATTCCTGGTCAGTCAACAAGCATTTATTAGATGCCTGTTGTGTGCCAGGCATTGTGCTAAGATACCCTTCTGTTTCTTCTTATGCCTCAATTTCTTCAAGTGGAAAATGGGAACAATAATATTATTGTGGGGATCAAATGCATATTGTAAAGCACTTAGCACAGTGCCTGGCACCTAGTAGATGCTTGTTTCCTTGCCTACCCATTTCTCCTTGAAAACCACTGGAATGTTATATTATCACAGAAACAGGCTGGCAACCCATCTTATCATCTATTGAAATGGTCTTTAGTTTCCTCAACTTCAGGACTCGTCTGCAAAACCATGATCAGGACCTCTTGTGCCTGGGAAAACCAGGTCCTGGGTTTCAGCCTGAGTGAGAAAAGTTGGCTCAGAAAACAGTTTACCTGGGTTGGATACATTTGAACCAAGAGAAAATGAGAGACCTGTTGCCCAGGCAGCTTACTTCTAACCCATAAACTCTAGGTGTCTGTGGGAAAGGGTGTATGGCAGGCAGAAGGGATGATACCAACCTTGAAGGGTGAGTCCTAAAAACCTGAGACAAGGGAGGGGGCCCTGGTTCTACCTAAAGGGGAGTCCAAGGAATGAGCTCAGTGGGACATGGTAGGCTGTTGTTGATAAGGGTTGGTACCATGGGTACCCTTATTATATCTTTGTTCACCTGTTAGGCAAAGTTACAAGGCCCCACCTGGAAAGTGTAGGAAGCAAAGGGAGGCAGATTTTCAGAAGTTGAGCTTGTGATGATGTCCCCTGGCCTCAGTAGGGTAGGGGATCTCTGGGGGCAGATTTGATGAGCCTGTGGAGTAGGGAAGCTGGGTGGAAGAAGATCTATTGGGAACCACTGATGCCTAGCCTAGTATGGGGGAGACCTTGGGGATGTTCATACCCTTTTTCTCCTCCTTTATTGTAAATATGGTAGGTTGTTGAAGTGGCTTCTCACAGGGTTGTTTTTCTTCTTCTCTCATCCAGTCACAGTGTACTAAGCTCATTCAATATTTATCTGAAGCCTTTTAATCCAACATCCTAGATTAAGCCAACATAACTCAATGGAATATTCAGAAAGCTACAGAGGACACTAGGGGAAGGACACCCCTGCAGCCTGAACGACAGATAAATCAAAGGAATACTGCTCAGCTCAGTGGGGCTCCTAGAGATGGCCTCTGTCCTTGATTAGGACTCCTGAGGGAAGGATGTCTCATGAACTCTCAAAAAGTCAACCAGCCTTTTCTGCATTTCTTCCAATAATAAGAATAAGAAGTCACATTTATGTGGCACTGAAAGGTTTGCGTGGAGCTTTACATTCATTAGTGGTACTAAGGGACTTCTGGGGCAAGGCTGCTGAGCCTTTCCAGGGCTGCTCCTCCACCTGTGGCTCCAAGAATCTGGAGTGTGTACAGTGGTCACAAGCCAGTAACACATCTCAATAGACTAAATCAAGTTAATGAAGTAGGGGGATCGCTACCCCCCAAGATGTCTCCTGGTAGACTAAGGACAAAGTTCCAATAGCCCCAAAGGCAACCAAAGCAGGCAGGTACTCAGAGCTTGGTCAAACATCAAACACCCGGTCATGGGCTACATCCTAAGTCATCTCCAATCATCTTGACCTCAGTCCTGCCACTAAACTTCAATGCTTCTGGAAGAGATAGTGAGGCTGATGACTTTGTGAAAGAGAACTCCTTTAAATATAATCCATGCACAAGTTAAAATAGTGCCCCCTGATGTCATGGTCCTCAAGTATGAACATGGAGCCCATGATCTTGATTGGAAAAAAAAGTTACATCATTATTTTCAGTCTCTGCTTTTGGTTTAGCATTTTCTTCCATTATGAATATAGACAACAAGACACAGTGACATTGGGCTTCCCCAGATGGCCAAAAGGGTCCAAGACATAAAAAGAGTTAAGAACTTCTTGTCTAGTCTAACACATGACTGAGCAAGAATCATTACCTCCATCTGAATGATCAGAGTTGGAAAGGACTTCAGAGGACATCTAGGAAAGTAGGGCAAACCCAACAACAGTAAGAGAGGCAAGAGTCAAACCCCACTCTTTGGACTTCAGAGCCCTTTCTGCTCGGTACTTCTGCCTTCCACATCAGCTGAGTGTTCATTCAGACTCTGCTTGAAGACAACCAGTTGTGGGGAACAGAGAAAGTGAAGAACTTACAGGAATGGATGAATTCTTTTTCTGTATTTTATTATTTCTGTGTTTCTTCTATGACCTGTATAATATGTGCAGGCTCATATTTACTTGAGCCTCGGCCAGTTAGAAACATATTTATTTAACCTGAGCTGATGACATTTATTAGTATTTGACATTTATCAATATTTAGTCTATTAGCTGGACCACTGTCTGCTTGATTAAGCCTGAAGGCCTGACTTTCTATTTCCTAGAAATCAGGAGATTTCAGGGAAACAGAAACCTTCCATTCCAACCTCCCCAAATAGCAACAACCAATTAGATGCCTCCCCCTCCCCTTCTCAATGCTCTCTTACTTGTGATGTAATTTCTTGTATAAAAGCTATGTATCTTTACCACTTCTTTAGCCCTCCTACCACGAGCTTTCTCTTTCTTACCTCGTGATGGGACGGCTCATCCTCCTGAGGTTTTCAATAAACAACATTTCTGCCTTCTACTGAGTGATCTCTGAGTAGTCATTTTGGGTAAGGGTCTTCTACATCCCTCACACAGTGAAGGCACCCCTCTTTCTGATAGTTCTGAGAGTCACTGGGTTCTCCTTACAAACTGCTTTTGCCTCTTACTAATCCCCCCTCCCTAGTGTTTCTTGGATGTCTGGGTAGGTGCGGCAAGCAGACCAATTTCAATCCCTCTTCCACATAACAGCCTTTCAAACACTTGAAGGCGGGAGGCAGGTGCCTGGAATTAAGCCTAACATGGGGTCAGTGGAATGAGAGACAAAGAAGTAGGCCATGTGGACCAGAACAGCCTCTGCAGAAAATGATAGCATCATGGGTCAGAGGTCACTGGTATCATTCCATTTCCCATTTTCCACCTTTGACATGCTTCCCGTGCGTGTCATCTGTAATTGGAATCAGCTGAAAGCGTGGCAGGAAACTGAAAAACATAATTTAAGGACTAATGTGAGAAGTTCCCAGGGACTTGATATATGCTGCAGGCTTTGAAAAAATAAGGCTGTGCAGACAGTAATTGATGACCTTTTCCAAACTGAGCCATGCCTGCTGTCTGCATCCCAAATCTGACTCTTAATCAGGATGTATTGGTCCCAGCACTTTGCCAATTGGTTCTGCCACTCCTGAAGATGTAATGTAATTCTTGAAGCCGCCTGGGCCTGGGTCCACATAGATTAGACATTAGGAGAGAGTCCAGTCCATATCCTGGCTCATCCTATTCAGTGTGAGCAGGGGCAAGGTTTGGATATTAAGGAGTGTCCATATTTAAAAAAAAAAAAAAGACATGAAGATAAAGAAGAAAGAAGGGAACATAGGAGAAAGAAAACTACAGTTCTGAAGTTCATGGCCCTGAGAATTCAATTAGGAATGGCCAGTTTCTAAACTTGCCTCTTCGTGTGAACATATGGAAGTCACTTACTTCCTCTCTCTGAAACAAAGTTTCAACATCTGTGAAATGGGCCTAATGACAGAGCCTACCCCACCAGGTTATCGTGAGGTTCAATGGAGGTGGTGTGTTTTCACATAAATGTCAGCTTCTATTTCCTTGAATGAAACATCATCTAATCATGACCAGGAACTGCTTTGTCTTTGTTTTCTACAAAGGTATTAGGTAGGAAGTTTTAAATTTATTTTATATTTAATTTTAATATTAATTAAAAATTAAGAATCTTGATTCCATACTGATCCAATTCAATAATATTAAATTTAACAAACACTTATTGAATTGGATCAGTATGGAATCAAGACTCTGTCTTTAACCCTGTCCTCTTCTCTCTGTGTATTCTCTGGCACAGAAAATTTCATCTCTTTTCATAGACTCTGTATCCCTGAATGCAAAATCCAATCAGTTCCTTCAGTCACTGCAAATGATTGTTGAATATATAAGGATAGGATCGAACATGGCTTTTATCAAGTTGTTTGTGTAGGTTCTCTGGCACCCGCCCTCTAAAGTGGCTCAGTTTACAAGGTCAGGGGTAAAGAAGAAAACTTGGATAGACTTATTGGCAGGTAACAAGGTACACTGGAAAGAGCACTGAGTCTGAGGCCTAAGGATTTGGGTTCAAAACTCGCTTCTGGTGCTTACCAGGTTGTGACCTTCATTAAGTTAGCTCTTTTCTAATCTGTAAAATGAGGGACTTAACCTAGGTTAGCTAGCTCTTGATGTCCCTTCCAGCTCTAAATCTAGGGTTCTATAAAGCAAATGTCATTTCGAAGTCATAAAGAAAATCTATAAACCTTTAGGATCCATAATAAAAATAAATAAAAATCCTCCCAAATGGTGAGACTGATTTCAAAATAGAATGGCTTATCTGGATGGGGAATTAGTAGCAAAGACTTGTTACACATAATGGAGAAGAAAGTCCTTCTAGTTCAATGATCCTATTGGACTAGATCTAAAGTCCCTCCACACCCTGAGATACTGCAATTCTTGGGCTTCTAAAACACAGACCACAAGTCTGGATTTTTAGCCCCAGTCTTTTTCTGGAAGTCCAGCCCTAGATTTTTGATTACTAGTTGCCATTTCCAAACAGATGCCCCACAGCCAGCTCAGACTCAATACAGTATGAATCAGATTGATCATCTCAGCACCTCCTCTTCCTCAGAATCATTTTTACTCTCTTCCCCTCCCTTCCCTTCCACAAAGAGGGAATGACATGAACAGAAGACAGGAAACTTACGGAATCACTGATTCTTCAAATTACTAACAATCTTCCCCCTATTGTCCACCTATCATTTTGGCATTCTCTATTGTACGATAGGTGGATAGATGGATGGATGAATGGATGGCTGAATGGATGGATGGATGGATGGATGGAGAGATAGAGAGGGAGGGAAATAGATAGATAAAGGCAGATAAATAGATGGATATTTATACACATACATATAAAATATGAACTATTCATAAGTGTAGAAAACTACTTTTACAATCAGAATTAATGTCTACTCTATAAATTATAGTCCTAGCCAGTCTCCTGGGGCACTAAGAGGTTAAGCAAGTTGTGTAGGCTCACAGCCAGTGTGTGTCAAAAACAGAATTTGAATACTAACTTCCTGACTCTGAGACCAACTCTCTATCCACTATTCCCTAATATCTTTCTAAATGCTAAATGCTTGATATATGTCTGTTTTCACATCAACCTAGTTGTAGTTAAGCCTATGAGGTCAGAGATGAGACTGGTTGTGGGGGAGGGTGGTATTTTGCGGGAACACAGGACTATAGATTTAAAGACTTAAGTATCATCCAACCCAAACAAATATCCTTACTTCTCAGATGAGGAAACTCAGACCAAGAGAGGGATATGGATTAGCTCAAAGTCCTCCAAGGAGTAAATGACAGAACCTGGATATAAACTAAGGTCATTTGCTTCCGTATCCAGTTTTTATTTTATTCCACCATACTACTTCCCAGAACCTCCTACCACAGTGAACTAAGCAAAGTAAGTACATATATGAAAAGTTTGTATGATCTATGACTAAGGACTAAGTCTAAGTTCTGGGATCCCATGGACTAGATCCATTCTTGAAGGTTGACAAACAAATCTTTACAAACAATATATAGGCTAAATGGGAAATAATTAAAAGAGAGAAGGCACTAGGATTAAGAGGGTTGGGGGAAGCTTTCTGGACAAGCTGAGCATTTGCTAGGAATTCAGAGGCAGCCAGGGAAGCCAGGGGTTGGGGATGAAGAGGGAGAACATTCCAGATATGGGGGACAGCTAAAGCAAATGCCTGACGCTAAAAGATAGAGCATCTTACCATGGACTATTGAGGAGACAGTGTCGCTGGATGAAAAACTACCTAATAGGGAGTAAAATATAAGAACAGGGGAGTGTGGGAAGGGAAAGAGGAATAGGTTGGATGTAATTTAGAACAACAGAGGATTTTGTATTTGAACTGGAGCTACTAGAGTTTATTGAATGGGGAGGGGACAGTGTAGAAAGGGGGTGATATAGTCTAACCTTTCATCCAAGTGATATTGATATTGAAACTCCTAGTAACCCCCTCTCACATTAATTGTATGAATGAATGAGGCAATGAATGACAATCTCCAGGACAAAATATAGCTCACTTTAGTTACAATCTCGGTGACATAAAGGAAAACAGTGTGAGATAAGGCTTGGGGAACTAAAGTGGAGTCTGATTTGTCCCACACTTTGAGACCTATTAAATCCCATCTCTTTTGTGAATTGGTAAGGACCTCTAGTCATCACCAATGGCAGTGAGACTGTAGTCACATTTTTCTCTGCATTAACATCTTTATCTGAGATTAGGTTCTTGTAGTTTTTTTTTTCCTTAAGCACAAATTATCCAGTAATTTCACAAACTCCAGACCACATAGTAGGTATTCAGTAAACACTTGTTCGAGGAAATTACAATCAAACTGGAGCCTGTGGTTTGCACTGAAAATAATTGCCAGGAGTCTCTGGTTGTTCATTTGGAATGACTGGAATTTCAGCCCTATAGCAGGATGTATAGACGACACAGTCAGCCTCACTCTCCAGTGACTGCACAGCTTTCAACCCCTCTAGGATATCATGGAGGGGGGTGGGGGGAATCTTAGAGGTTTGCAAGTTTGTTAATTAACTTCCACATTCCTCATCCACTGAATAAAACATGTGAACATGTATCTCACACCAGTGAAACAGTGGCTCTGTCTCTAATGTGATCCCCTTAAAAGGAAATAGAAACCATGGCCCTGATTTAAGCTGACAGCTAAGACTGCTGGGTAATTAGGAACTCCATAAGTTTGCTTTTCCCTTGCTTACCTAATAAATGTAATTCTAAGGCCTTTTTCAAAGACGGGGCCCAGGGATGGTGTCTAAAGCTAAGCATTGCCCAAAGAGCAGAGCTAGCTTCTCTATATTTCTCCCCAATCCTGCTAGCCTGGACTGTAATTATAAGATGGGGTTATTACAAATGCCCGGTTTGGACTTGCTTCATGCAGTTCAGTTCTGTGATTGAAGAAATTGTTTCTAAATCCATACAGGAAAGGGTTAAGTAAAGAAAACCCCAATTTCTTAACTTCTTGTAGGAATAAATGGCAAAAGCCAGTCAATCCTGATGGGAAAATCACTCTGTGTGTATGTGTGTGTGTGTATAATATATATGTGTGTGTGTGTGTGTAAATACAAACATTTATATAACATACAAAGAGTTACAAAAGTCTTTCTGCACCTTTAAGCTATTAAAGTTCCAAACTGCACTAAAACTTTTGGAACACTCTGTAAATATATATCCTATACATATCATCATATATAATATTATGTAATATATAACATTCATTATGTATGTCTATAATATGCCCAAATAAAATACAGCCTAATAGGTATTACATGTTATTCATTATTTATATATACATATACATATATATATATATATATATATATATATATATATATATATATAAAGTTGAAAGCTGAGAGGAAGCTCAGCTATATAGTCCATTCCCTCTCATTTTACAAATGAGGAAAATGAAAGAATAGTATGTTTCAGGGGCCAATGCTGAGTTCAAATATCAGCTCTCAAACACATACAATCTGTGTGATCACAGGCAAGCTGCTTTATTTTTCTGTGCCTCCATTTCCTTCTCTATAAAGTGAGACATTTAGACTTCATGACCTCAGATATACCTTCCAGTTCTGATCTGTGCTTCCAGAAAATGACTCCCTTCCTTGTCCAAGGAGATGCAAGATCACTAGAATTGAGAAAAGAGGCAATTTAAAACACATAATCTCAGACTCTAAATTCTTGAAAAACCTCTTATTTCTTGTCCCACAGAATAAGATTTAATTTGTCAGTATTTTCCTTGACTAATTATATTAATGGTAACTTACGTGGCAACACCCAGCTGTGAATCCAAGAATGTTTGCTGAACCCAAATGCTGAACCATGATCAGTTTTTCAATTCAATGATTGAGCAGAAAACACTCTAGGACCAGGAAGCGCGTCAGGTAGTATCTCTTTAGCATCTTCAGCCCTCCCTTTACTGTGTCTCTCCACTGTGTCATGACCTTTCCCTTTTTGCTCAAGATTCCAAACCTTCTTTACCCACAGTTCATTTATCTCATATACCAGCCCAGCCCAGCTCAGCTCAGCTCATCCTATTCCATCCCATTGTATCCCATCCCATCTCATCTTTTCCAGTTCCATCCAAGAATTCACTTAATTCTTGAATTTATAAAAGAGTCAATGAGTTCATACTCCATTAATATTAATGATGAATGAAAAAATGGGACTTTCTTTTTCAAGAGCTTTAATTTGAACATGTGACCCAACATTTAAAAAGGAATAGAAAGAGTTTCTCTTATTCAGGACATTCCAGATGTCTTCCTTGAAAACTGACAGGAAAGTCATTTTCAAATAGGAAGCTTCATCATAATAATTATAGGTTTCTCCCTAATGAATACTTTACTCCACCAAATAGCACACAATCCAGAGCCAACATGAAGAGTTTTTCCCAGGATCTCTGATCTAGTTCACAAGGGCCTGCCAGGAGCTATTAGAAGAGCCAGTACCTTTAATTAGGTTTATCTATTAGTGGTAGTAATCATCATCCTGGTGCTAAAGAGAAACAGCAGAAATAGGAGAAAAGGCATAAAGAGATGTGTGGCTGGGGGGTAAAAGTGGACTAGACAGGGGCACCACAGCCCAAGATATCTAAAAGAAGGCCTTCAGCAAGTTGGCTAAACTCCTTGTGGAAGATGAATGGAAGAAAATGGACAATAATCACACAAAGTTATGATTGTACCCTTGAGGGGCGAGGGGGATATTCACATTGATAATATCAATTATTCATTAAAGTATCAGTAAAAATGAGAATAAGGCCATGTTTAGCCTGCCTCTTAAGGAAGGTCCTGTTAGGTAGCACTAGAACAGCTTCATTGATCAATGTGATAAAAAGGACCTTGGAGGTAAGTCATTGAGTCTCCAGCCTCCCTTACTTGATGAGAAAATAGAAGCCTGTAAAGGGTGAACAGATTGCATAACATTACACAGCTAGAGAATATCTAAAACAATATTTGAACCCAAGGCTTGCCAATTCTAAGTCTAGAGTTCCCCAGTCAGGAAGAAACCCTTAAATTGCAGAGCAGCTCCAGGGGGTGGCTGGCAGTGAGCCTCCATTTAGGTTTGGTAGAGAAATTATCATTTTTAAAGAAAATGACATAGAGAACACTTTACTAACTTCAAGGGAGAGGACTGCTGAATTTATTCTGCTTGGTCACAGAGAGCAGGACCAAGACCAAAGGGTAGAAATTACAGGGAACCAACTTTTGGCTCAGTATAAGGAAAAACTTTCTAACAATTAGAGCTGAAATAGGTTTCCTGGAAAAAAAGGGGGTGGAGGGCAGGGACAGTGAATTGGTTTGTATTGTTTCTCAGAAGAATTTAAGCAAAGGCTTAGATGACCAATTATCGGATCCATAATAGGAGGGCTTCATTCTTCAGGTAGAGGGGACACTTCATGATGTCTGAGGTTCCTCCAAGTTCTGGGGTTCCAGGAGTCTGCCAGGGCCCTACACAAGTTAGCCAAACTGGCTGCACTTCCATTTTTGCTGCTAGTTTAAATTTGTACAGATGTTTGCATGGACTTTATATAATCCATTTTCCACTGTACTATGTTTTCATACACACTAAATTCAATGTGGAGGTAGTTTGGAAAATCTTGTAATTTATCTCAGCTGGCCCAAGCCCCCACCCAATTTCCCAGTACTTTCTAAAGGTCATCTAAATGCATCCTGAACCCTTACCAATAGCCAGGGTCGGAGCATATATGAAACAGTAAAATAATTAAGCAAAACAGAAATACAAAGCTACAAGAAAACACATTTCAGAATTCATTTCCAAGTGAGTTCACAATTAGACCTGAGTCAGAGCTCATCGCATGAAAAGTTGGGAGGGTCCTCAGAGGTTGGCTAGTCCAACCCCATCATTTTATCCATCTGGAAAGTGAGATGAAATGACATACAAGCCATGCAAGCAGTGGCCATCAGAGATAAAATTTGAATTCAGAGCCTGTGACTTCTAAGTGAGTTTTCTAAGGTCATACGGGTAACAAGTAGCAGAGCTCTTTCTTTCCATTTTTTTCTTTCTCTCTTTCTTTGTTTCTCCTCTCTCCCTCTCTCTTCCTCTCTCTCTTTCTCTCTCTTTTTAAAACTTGACATCAGAATCCCATTACCTAATATATCTAATGGCTCCTGAAGGGAGTCTCTCTAAAATGAATGTCTTCAGTGGTTTTGTATCTAAGGCTAATCTTTTCATTCCTTCATTTTCTATTGTCCCGTCTCTTTGAACTAAAATTAGATAGACATAGCCTGGAGCCAAAACAGCCAGACTTGGAATTCATCCTTGGTACTATCCATATAAACCTGGACAAATCATTTAACTCTGCCTCAGTTTCTTCAACTGCAAAATGAGGATAATAGCATCCACCTCCCAGGATTGTTGTGAAGATCAAGAAAGGTCATATTTATAAAGTGTTATCACAGGACCTGGCACCTCTGGGCTCTGGGCATTTTCTCTGGCTATCCCCCATGCCTTATGGGTGTGCATGTTTGTATCTAAACTTGAATACAAAATAAGAAAAAAAAAAAGACATCGCTATATGCACAGCAGACCATAGGAGAAAATTCTATATAAAACAATAGGTTTCTATTTCACGGAAACCTATATAATAAATAGTGCATATTGTTTTCAAAGCTGCCCAGATTTTCTTAACTCCTTTTTTTTGCTCTCTGTTGTGAACTTTTAATTTTATTTTTCTCCTTCCAGATCCCCTACACTAAAGAATGCTATATTTAGCATGAATATAAACATACACACATATACATATATACACTCATACACATATATGTAACACCGTACCATGCTGATTTCCATCTGTTTCTCTGAAGATGAATAACATCTTCCTTCAAAGATCCAAGGCTTTTCATGCTTTTCTAAATCAACCCAGGTCATCATTTCCTACACTACAGCAATATTTCAACTCAATCATATTTTAAGAGATTGTCTATAAAAGTCCCCCCCCCGCCCCAGTTTTCTGCATTCCTTCTATTCTTGGCTACAGAGGCTTTTTTTTTTTTTTTACCAGAAAAGTTTAATTTAAAATAATCAAGACTATTCTTTCCATACTTTCAATGCTTTCCCTTATAATGCAGTTTAAGATTTAGTACTCTTGAATCAATTTTTTTTTTACTTCTTTTTTCCTGGTTTCTTTGAAACTACTGACCTTTTGCTCTTCCAGATGAAGTTTGTTATTATTTTTTTCTAATTCGGTGAAATAATTTTTAAGGAATTTAATTAATATGACATTGAATAAATAGATTAGGTAAGATTGTCAGTTTTAATATCATTTTGATTTTACTTACCCATGAACAAATAGTATTTCAACTATTTAGATATAAGCTTATTTGTATAGGAAGCATTTTATGTTTATGTCCGTAGTTTCTGCATCTGTTTTGGCAGGTATTTTATGCTGTCTAGTTTTGCAAGGGTCTATATTGAAATTTATGAATATATTTTGAAAATAAGAAGCATTTAAAAATTTAAAAAGAAAGATCAATTTGGCAGCTGTGTTGGAATAATATTGCTGACACATAGTATAATTTCTCTATTTTTCACTTTTAAGTAAATCTATTTTAATTTTAACTTTGATATCATGATTCCTATCCCTGATTTTTTTACATAATAAATTTTACTCTTGTCCTTTATTTTATCTTTGTGTATATCTCACATTTTTATGTTTCCTGAAAGCAGCTTAGAGTGTTGAATGAAAAATTTTGACCCATTTTGGTTTTATGGGTAAATTCGCCCCATTCACATTCTAAGCTACAATTACCAGTATATTTTTTTCCTGTTTTTCCTCACTATGCTTCTCACCCTATTTACCTATCTCTCCTGACTCCTCTCCTGGTTTCCTTTAAATTCCAACTAAAATGTCACTTTCTACAGGAAACCTCCACTCCTCTTAATTTCAGTGCCTTTCTTCTGTTAATTATTTCTTAGTTATCCTGTAGAAAGCTTGTTTGTACATATTTGTTCACATATTGCCTCTCACACTAGATAGTGAGCTCCTTAAAGGCAGGGCCTGTCTTTTATGTCTTTTTGTATCCCCAGTGCTTAGCACAGTACTTGGCATATTGTAGGTTCTTAATAAATTTTTGGTTGATTGATTTGCACAATAAATATTTGTTTTCTTCCTTTCAAAACAGGTCTCCTTAAAAAAAAAAAAAAACCAACTATCTAAACTATCTACCAGTATCATCCTATTTTGTCTCTCTCCTCCAAGATTGTCCTTCTGTGCCATGGCTTGGGGGAGGAGTCTTTGGGAACATGTTGGGACTTTGAGGATCCTAGAAGCTGTCTTTGTAGTTCCAGATCCTTTGCGCTCTGATCCTTCAGGTCTGGTCCTCTGTTGCTTCCTTGGGTTCTCCTCCTGACATCTCTTATGCAGACACCCAACACTCTAGCCACCCAGTCATATGGAAAATGGGATTCTGGGATCTGCTCCCAAATAAACTGTCCCTATATTAGAAATAAATGACATTCTGTAAACCATATCTGGTTTTTAATGGAAGAACTCACTGGACTATACAATTGAGAACAAGACCTTAAAGTATTTTCATCCAAAAGAGATACTTTCATCCAAACTCTTAGTTTTGTAGGTAAGAAAAATGAAGCTCAGAGGTAAAATGACTTGGGTCACAAGGGAAATCGGGGAGGTAAAAAGAAAGAAAGAAAGAAAGAAAGAAAGAAAGAAAGAAAGAAAGAAAGAAAGAAAGAAAGAAAGAAAGAAAGAAAGAAAGAAAGAAATGAGTTTAGGCTTAATATAAGGAATGACTTCCTAATAAGTAGAACTACCCAAAAGTGAGATACCCAAAAGGTGGGGGTTCCCCTTCATGGAAGATCTTCAAGGAAATTCTTTCTGATGGGGAGGGATCCTACTTGAGGTTATATTTGGGGCTTAATGACAAATGAGTTCTCTTTCAACTTTGAGATTCTGTGATTCTGAATAAGGATGATGATGATGTTGATTGTATATCATTATTTACAATTTACAAAGCTCATTATATTTATTATCCCATTTGATTCTTACAATAGCCTTGTGAGGGAGGTAGTACAAATATTATTATCCCCATTTTATAGATAAGGTAACTGAGATCTAGAAAAGCAAAATGAGTTATTACAAAAGCATGTGATGTTAGATTTGGAAGATACTTCAGAAGTCAAATAACCCAGCTCAAAGCTAAGTACAAGCATCCTCACCAATGTCCTCAGTGAGACAGCACCCAGTCTTCACTTGGAGAATTATTTGAGAGGGAGCCTTGTACCTCTCAGGCCTTCTCTTATATATCTGGTAGTTAGGAAGTTTTCTTCTAACCTCAAGCCCAACTTGGCCTCTTTGAAACTTCTGCCCATTGAGCTTCCTGTTTCTAGCCTCTACAGCCTAGAAGAAAAGAATTCATCCCTCCTCAGCACAACAGACAGCTCTTGTGCTTCCCCTGATGATTCCTTTCTCCCAGAGAAACCCCATCGACTCCTTCAACTCTTCTTCAGGCAGCTTCATATCAGTTCCCTTTCCTATTATGGATGATCTTTGGCTCTTCTCCACCTTGTCAATGGTCTCGCTAACAGACGATGCCAGAATTGAGCACAAGAATATAAATATCTGATCAGACTGAGAACAGAATCATAAACTCCTAATGCTGAGTCTTTTTCTCAATGCAGTCGATGATCTCATCATCTTTCTTACCCAAGGTCAGACATATAGTACATATCAAGATTAAAAAATGAATCCAGGTGCATGACTCCACATTCAGTGTTCTCTCTCTCTCTCTCTCTCTCTCTCTCTCTCTCTCTCTCTCTCTCTCTCTGTCTATGTGTATGTGCCTCTCTCTGTGGGTCCCTCTCTATCTTTATCTCTCTTCCTCTGTCTCTATCCACCTGTCTGTCTCCCTCTCTCTCTCTGTCTCTCACTTTATCTCTATTCTATCCTCTGTCAGTCTGTCTCTGTCTATATCTCTTTCTCTCTGTCTCTGTCTCTCACACACACAAACATATGCACACACAAACACATGCACACACACACACACACACACACAATTTTTTGAACTAGAGCACAGACAATGACAAGGAGTGGCCTCCCTGGGTGGGTTCGGTAAATAGTTTCCACTTCTGAGTTCCCATTCTCATTCTTCATTTTTTCATGCCCTTTTAATTTTCAATTGTAAGGCCAGAAGCTAGAGACCTGTTCCATTGGTCACCATAGGGCAATGTTCATTTATTCCTAATTCTGTAGTCTATGATTATGAAGATTTACAGAAATCTTTATAAACATAAAAGAAGGACACATTTTGTGATTTTGCTGTAAGAATCCCTGCAGCTGGAGAGAGGCTAGAAAAGTTTCTATTGTCTCTAAAAGCATTACATGGTGTGTGTGTGTGTGTGTGTGTGTGTGTGTGTGTGTGTGTAAACTAAAGGGAAAGAATTAGCTCATGGAACTAACATTTCTGAACCTCTCCAAATAAAAGAACCACCCATTTCCTAGCAGATAATTTCCCCATCCTTTGTGCAAGACAGAGCAAGGAGAGAAGTGCCGTGTGAACAAGGGCCCTCAGCTTTGGAGACAGAAGCCTTAGTCTGGAATCCTCAGCTACTTACTAATTGTGTCTCTTTGAGCAAGTTCCTGGCACTGGTACTGGTACTGTTACTGGTCCTGTACCCTTACTACTGTTACTACTACCAATACTCCTACCATTACTACTACTACTACTACTCCCACCACCCCTATTGCTACTACTATTACTACCACTACTATCACCACCAATACTACCATTATTACTATTACTAGGACTATGACTACTGCCATCTTTACTACTACCATTATTACTACTATCACTACTACTGCCATCCTATTACCATCACTACCACTACTACTATTACCATCACTACCATTACTACTACTACTATGACTACTCCACTACTACTATTACTACTACTGTGACTATTTACAATTACTACTACCACTCTACCATTATCATTACTGCTACCACTATTATTACTACTAAATATAACTAGCATTTATATAGCATTTGAAGATTTTCAAAGCATTTTACAAATATTTTATCACAACTCTCTCACAACAATCCAGGGAGGTAGGTGCTATTACTATCCCCATTTTACAGTTGAGCAACTGAAAGTGAGAAAGATTAAGGCATTTGCCCATCATTCTGGCTCTGGAAGAGTTTAGGTCCATTGATCTATCCATCAATCCACCCAGCTGCCTATTCTAACAGAATGTTGCATACAGGGTGCATTTAGAGGTGTGGGTTTTTTTAACTTATTTACAATAAAGAGTTCTGGCTAGGGAACATACTTAGAAATCATAGAATCATAGTTTTAGAAATATAAAGGATCTCAGATGACACCTCTAACCCTTCATTTAACAGATGAGGAAACTGAGGCTTAAGGCAGCCAAATGATTTGTCCAGAGTTGTCCGAGTAGTAAAACATCAGAGTATTGGACCCCAAGACTTCAGATTTCAGACTCCATGGTATTTGCACTATGCTCCTCTACCTTAGTTGCTCCTTTGCTTCCATCTCTCTACAATACGTTATAAAAACTACTGGGTTTCAAATGCCTATATTTAAGATAAATGAATGAGAAGTGACACATACTTTTTTCCATTCCTACAAATTGACAGATTTCCCTCAGATTCTTGCTATTTGAGGGGGTGTGGAAATGATTTCAGGAAGCTGACCTCTCTACTCTGCAAAGCACAAAAAGAGAATGAAACTTAGAACTTTATCTGTGCTGACCTTGTTTTTGTCAGCTAATGTTAAAATGCTATTAATCTTAGGACTCCTTGAGAAAATTTCTCTTTTTTGGCAAGATGCCTTGAATCTAACGTCACGGTCTTCTTTGAAAATTGAATTAAATTTATGATCAAAAGGGAGATAGAGAACATTATGAAATGCAAAAAGGACATTTTTGATTACATTAAATTAAAAGGTTTTTGCACAAACAAAACCAATGCAACCAAGATTAAAAAGGAAAAAGGAAGGTGGGAAACAATTTCTACAGCTGACATTTCTGATAAAATCCTCATATCTAGGATAGAGAACTGAGTCAAATTTATAAGACTATAAGTCATTCCCCAATTGACAAATGGTCAAAAGATATCAATGGGCAGTTTTCAAATAAAGAAATCAAAGCTGTCTATAGTCCTATGTTGTAAATGACTGTTGATCAGAAAAATGCAGATTAAAACCATTCTGAGGTACCACTTCACACCTGTCAGATTGGTTAATGATTTATGATTAGGGATGGAAAAATGGGGAAAAGTTGGAGAAGATGTAGGAACACTGGAACACTAATGCATTATTGGTGGAATTGTGAACTGATATAACCATTCTGGAGAGCCCTTTAGAACTACACATACCCTTCAATCCAGCAATACCATTGAAATATCAAAGAAATCATTAAAAAGGGAAGAGGACCCACAAGAACAAAAATATTTACAGTAGCTTTTTGTTGTGGCAAAGAATAGAAAATTGAAGAGACATCCATCAGTTGGGGAACGGCTGAGCAAGTTGTTGTATATGAAAGTAATGGAGTACTGTTACACAAGAAATGATGAGTAGATGGATTTCAGAAAAATCTGGAAAGACTTAACATGAAGTGATGCTGAATGGAGTGAGCAAAATGAGGAGAACATCGTGCATGGTAACAGCAACGTTGTGTGATAGATCAATTATGTTAGGCTTAGCTTTTCTCAGCAATGCAATGATCCAAGACAATTATAAAAGACTAATGATGGAAATGCCATCCACATCCAGAGAAAGAACTGTGTAAATTTAATGCAGATAGAAGCAGACTATTTCTACTTTCTTTGGGTTTTTTTTCTCTTTCTTATTGTTTTCCCCTTTTTGATTCTTCTTTTATTATGTGACTAACATGGAAATATGTTTAACATGATTGCACATGTATAACCTACCTAGGATTGCTTATTGTCTTAGGGAAAGAGGAAGGAAGTGAGAGAAGGAGCAAAATTTAGCAAAATCTTACAAAAATAAATGTTGAAAACTATCTTTATATGTTGTTGGGGAAAATAAATACTATTAAATAGAGAAAAATAAAATTATGCTAATTTTTTAAAAGAAAAGCAATTGGAAAAGCTGTCTGCATGATGTAATGACTCTCTGGGAGGCTGTGTGGCCATCACTCTAAACAAAGAGGAGGCTTCACTACCTTCTGGGAGAGCTCAAATGACTCTTTTCATTGAATTTTTCAGTAATACCCACAAAGCAAATTTCAGTGACCCTAAAAGAGGCCTGAGCTTATTTCAGACTTCAGAAATAGGACCAGAAGAGAGATCTAAGGCTAATTTGTCCAAGTTGGTAAAATTCCTCAAATTCTTGACAAATAATAAATTATTTCCAATAGTTGAATATATATGACTGCTACTAAGAGCAGGCAGAACATAAATTTTGAGCCATATGGGGCCTTAGAAGTCAGTCCATTCCCTCATTTTCCAAATGAGGAAACTGAGGCTCAGAGAAGTTTAGAAATGTGTCCATGATCAATCAGTTTCTAAACACATATTAAAGACAAATTATGTTCCAGGCAGTGGTTTAGATGCTGATGGCACACAGACCACCAAAAAAAAAAAAAAAAAAGAAAAAAGAAAAAAAGAAATATTCCTTGACCCCAAGAGGCTTACATTCTAGCTGAAGAAACAACATAAATTTATGCAATATATACACTGTCTCTTCTGCATACTTCATTTTCTCTCCTGGTTCCCTTCCTATATGACCCATCATTCCTCATTATTGGCTCATCCACTCCAAGCCCCTTGACTGTGGGTGATCCTCAAGGCTCTGTCCTAGGTCCTCATCTCTTCTTTCTGCATTCTTTTTGATGATCTTATTGTCTACCATGGGTTTAACTTGATTATCATCTTTGTGTAGATGACTCTCAGATCACTAGATCCAAGCCCAGTCTTTTTCTTGAACTTTAGTGCTACCATTATCAATTGCCAAGTGGACATTTCAAACTGGATGTCTGTGAGACACTCATCCTCTTTTCCCTTAAACCCAGCTGTCCTACAAAATTCACTAGTTCTGTTGAGGGCAGCTCGCACCAAATGCCCTATTTGCAGTCTCAGCATTCTATTTGACCACCTTCTCTCCTTCATACTGCACATGGATTCAACTGCCAAATTCAGTCATTTTTGTCCCCACAACATTTATCACAACTGTCCCTTTCTTACCATTTATGCAGCCACCACACTAACTCAGGCCTTCATCTCTCCTGATGTAAATTGCATAATCCTCCTCTCTGCTCTCTGTACAGCAAGTCTCTCCCCATTCCCATTCTTCCACCCAGTGTCCAAAGTTATTTTCCTTAAATGCATTTCTAATCATGTTATTCTCCTACTAAATAAACTCTTTGTTGTTATTGTTATTTAATCATTCTGTCATGGCTGACTCTGTATTCTTTCTTGGCAAATTTACCATTTTCCTACCTTCTTCATCATGTCCCCATTTTACAGATGAGGAACTGATGTATTCGGAGGTCAAGTGCCTCGCCCAGGATCATACAACCAGTAAGTGTCTGAGGTCACATTTGAACTCAGATCTTCCTGACTCCAAGCTTAGATCTCTATCTATTAGCTATCTAGCCACCCCACTAATAAACTCTGACCTCAGTTACTTCCTAGCTGTGTGACCCTGGGCAAGTCATTAAATGCTGGTTGTCCCAATCTACTGGAGAGGGAAATGGCAAACCATTCTAGTACCTTTGCCAAGAAAACTCTGTAGTGTGCTTTCTAGAGCCCCTAAATTGGGGTGCCAAAATGTATTATGCTTTCTAGAGCCCCACGCTGGGGTGCCAAAATATACCATCCAGATTAGCTCTCTGGAGGATCTCAGGCCAGCCCAAGTTCTTGGTCTTAGTGGAGGAGGGATGAAGGCAGGAGACCCATGAAGCTGCTCAAAGATGGAATCCATTTATTTCAAGTCCTCTCATCCCCTAAATAGCTTTGTACCATTACATCCCCACATCCCCACAGCCCACTGTGCAAGTGCTAACTCTAAGCACTATAGCATAGCTATAGCTATTGCTATGCAAATGCCTCTTTATTGTAAATATCCCTTGCTTCAAGTAGAACACAGGTGGTCACATCCCTCCTTGACTTCTCAGGAAGGGTAAGACACCCCAAGGGGAGACATTGTCAGCAGGTTCCCTCTGGGCTGAAGGGTCTTATACCTTACCCAGAGTTCCCCCACTATCTGGGGCCCTCTACAAAACCCTCTGCATGATCCCATAGACCTATCATAATCATGATAGGTCTATGGGATCATGGAAATCAGACATGACCAAACAACAACTCCCAGGGTTGTTGTGATGATAACATGAGAAAAGTAGGAAAATGCTTTGCAAACCCTTACAGCCTCTATAAATGTAATTTACTACATGCATAGTAACAAGGATGTACTGGAGCTGATTCAAATTAGTATTATTAGATATATTATGTATACATATATACACAATATACATATACATATATATATATATAATATTCATCTGCTTTCTTTCTACTGACCTGTCTCCATAGCCCAGTAAGAGTCTATTCTTTTTCTGTACCATATTTTGTTCCCTCATTCCCAGTCATCAGGCACATGTTCAGCTTGTCATGATCACCAACACCAGTGCCTGAGGAACTTCCTGGGTTCTGAAGACCTGCTAACTTCCCCTCCCAAAGACTCACTTTTTCAGTCATGCTTTTTAAAGAAAACTCCTTTTTGGAAAAATAGAAGCCTCAAGGCCAGGCATTTTGCTCGCACACACAGAACAGGCTGTGTAGACTGAAGAATCAGCCCCATCAATGCACAGCTGCCACCCCCCCCCCCCCCCCCCCAATCTCACTGCAAGGAGCAAAAAAAAAAAAAAAAAATTTATAGGTTTGCAAGTGTGTTAATTAACATCCACATTCATCATTCACTGAATAAAACATGTGAGCATGTATCACACACAGCAAAGCAGTGGCTTTGCCTCCAATATTATCCTCTAAAAAGAAACAGAAACCAAGTCCCTGATGTAAGCTGACATCTAAGACAGGCAGGTAATTAAGAACTCAGCAAGTTTGCTTTTTTATCGCTTACCCGAGAAATGTATTTCTCAGGCATTTTTCAAAAATGGGGCCCAGGGAGGGTGCTTAAAGCTAAGCATTGCCCAATGAACAGGCCTGTCTTCTCTATATTTATCCCTAATCCTGCCAGCCTGGCCTGTAATTAAAAGAGAGGGTTATTACAAATGCCCGGTTCGGACTTGCTTCAAGTAGCAGTTGGACGGTTGAGGCCTTTTGAGGGAGTGAGGGACTCAGACTAGAGCTCTGTGATTGGAGAGATTGTTGCTAAATCCAATCAGGAGAGGCTGGAATAAATAAAACCTTAATTTCCCAACTTCTAGGAAGAAGAAATGGTGAGAACAGGTCAACGTGGCCTGTTATTAAAACACAAAAAAGGAAGAAGGAAAAATAGTTTGATATTGTACAGAGATGTAGAACAAATGGATGACCCATAACATTCCCTGGTGCTGCTAAACTAGATTAAAATATCATCAGGAAATATTTACCAAATAAAATAAAATAAATATCTAATATTTATTGTTCAATTTGTGAAAAACATAATAAAGAATGTTGAAATGCGAATAAAATCTAACAGAATTAATGAAGAGTTAATATTTATTAGCAAAATTATTGCTAATACATAATTAGTGATGTTTATTCAATGTTAAAATAAATATGAAAAAATAAAAAAATGAAACATCAATAATATTGCATTTTAAAGTTAAGTTAATATATATTGGAGATCCTTCAATACAGATCAGTGGCCAGCACTTCTATTTGTTTCTGACACCACCGGTATAGCCAATAGAGTATTAATTTTGGAGCCAGGAAGACCAAGATTCAACTCCTCCTTCGGACCTGGGTCGACCACCCTATATACTTCAATATTCTTATCTGTAAAAAGAGAAGGCTGGATTCCATGGACTCTGAGTTTCTTCCAGCTGATCTCTCAGGATGTGTGGCCCCACAGCCTCTTACCTTATCTGTCTGTTACCTCCAAGAAATTTGCCAGTGCTGTATAGAGCCATGTCTTTTATACTATGACCCTCCTAATCCAGAATCTCAAAGTCAGGGTCACCTTGAAGATAAATTCACTCTCTAATATCTCCATACTCTTTGTAAGCCAGAATCCTCTCTACAACATTCTGACTCAATGGTCCCCCAGCCATAATTAGGGAATGGGGAGGGGCAGTGAAGAGCCTTCTTCCTCTCAGAACAACACATTCCACTGCAAGAGAGCTCCACTTAGAAGGAAGTTTGTTCTTCCATCAAGTCCTTATCACTTCTCTCTAATTTTTATCCTTTGCTCCTAGTTGTGTCTAAGCAAGAGCAAGTCCAATCCCCTCTCCCAGGACAGTCTGTCAGAATTTTGAAGCCAGAAGCCCCTTCCCATCCATTCTCTCCCGACTGGACGTCTCAGTTCCCTCAGCCTGTCCTCATCTGGCACCATCTTAAGCACCTCTTCATCCTGGCTGGGCTCCAATTTGTCTCTGTCTTTCCTAAAAGGTGATGCTCAGAATTGGATCCAATCTTCCATGTGGTACCATGCCAAAACCTCATCATTTAAAAAAAATAGATTGAGCTAAAAGCTTGATAATAAAGTTGATAATAAAGTCAAATTCAAGAACCCAAGGTTCTTTTTCTAGGTCAGGGGTTCTTAATCTTTTGGGGGAAGACTTCTTGTGCAGATGGGCAGGTGAAGCCCCCAGACCCCTTCTCAGAAATATACAAAATAAAGTACATGAGATTACAAAGGAAACCACTTAATTCAAAATATTAACTACAATAGCAATTTAAAAAAAACCTCATGGACCCCATGTTAATAATCCCTTCTCTAATTATAAAGAAGGGAAAGGGACCTGTATGCGCCAAAATGTTTGTGGCAGCCCTGTTTGTAGTGGCTAAAAACTGGAAACTGAATGGATGTCCATCAGTTGGAGAATGGCTGAATAAATTGTGGTATATGAATATTATGGAATATTACTGTTCTGTAAGAAATGACCAACAGGATAATTTCAGAAAGGCCTGGAGAGACTTACACGGACTGATGCTGAGTGAAATGAGCAGGACCAGGAGATCATTATATACTTCAACAACAATACTAGATGATGACCAGTTCTGATGGACCAGGCCATCCTCAGCAACGAGATCAACCAAATCATTTCCAATGGAGCAGTAATGAACTGAACCAGCTACGCCCAGAAAAAGAACTCTGGGAGATGACTAAAAACCATTACATTGAATTCCCAATCCCTATATTTATGCACACATGCATTTTTGATTTCCTTCACAAGCTAATTGTACAATATTTCAGAGTCTGATTCTTTTTGTACAGCAAAATAACGGTTTGGTCATGTATACTTATTGTGTATCTAATTTATATTTTAATATATTTAACATCTACTGGTCATCCTGCCATCTAGGGGAGGGGGTGGGGGGGTAAGAAGTGAAAAATTGGAAGAAGAGGTTTGGCAATTGTTAATGCTGTAAAGTTACCCATGCATATATCCTGTAAATAAAAGGCTATTAAATAAAAAAAAATAATCCCTTCTCTAGGAGGAGTCATTTTTTTTCTATAAATCAGATTAAAAGGAATAAGAATTGAAACTATGATTTCATCGCATAGTGAAGTCCCAAGTCAGGAAATTCCCTTTGTCAGTACAGATGAACACTTGCTCTGCAACTTCTAGTCTTTTTTAAAATATTATTTCTTCAAATGAAGATCTGCCCTGTAAGAGCTTCCCTCTCTAGCAAAGGAGCAAGAAAAACAAAACCCATCTCATAAGAAAGTATAATCAAGCAAAGTAAATTCCCACACTGGTCACGTCCAGAAATGATGTCTCGATGCCCTATGAGTCCTTGACCTCTCTAATGGGAGGTGAGCAGCATATTTATCATAATTTCTCTAGAATTATAGTTGGTCAAAAATTTAAGTTTTTAGCTTCTTTCCAGGGCACCAGGACATTGTAGAGTCAATAGTAGTATCAAAGGCAGGACTTGAACCCAGATCTTTTGACGCCAAAGCCAGTTTTCCATGCTAGCCAATTCACATACCCCACAATGTCATTGGTTTTCTTTAAAAAGGAAGAATGAACAACATTTCCCTGTTCGTTTCCATCACCATCACCACCATCCTTAAAAGAAACTCTCTTTCTTTTAGGACTTTGATTTCCTATGATGTGCACAGCAGCACTGGTGTTTCCAGCCTCAAGCTGGGCAGAGATGACAGTGATTAATGCATCAGCTCACCAGCTATAAGGGCCTTTTTACCCCATGGTCCAGATGAATAAACTCAAGGAAGGCTGGGGGGAAATCATTTCCCCACATCCAGACTTATGCCTCCTACTATTTTGAATGTATGACTCTTTTCCTGAGAAAAGATTCCTTATTTCTCATTCCCTCTTATAGCAATTTCTGGCTGCTGTGAATCGCTCTACAAGGGCTTCCAAATATTTTGGTCTTCCATATTGTAAGGCCAGTGGCAGCTCTGGTTGAGACAGAAGTTCTACAATTTCATCTATTGGGAGCCAGCCCAAAGTGGGAACTGGATTTGAAGAAGAGAGACCAAAATTCGAATTTCATCTCTACCATTTCTGATGGTGCAATCCATCCATTTCACAGATGAGGAATGACAACCAAGGGAAGCTAAGGGAATTTAGTTCATAAGTGTCTGAGGCAGAATTTGAACTCCAAGGCCAGCTCCCTCTCCACTAGACCATACTGTTGTCCCCCCTCTCTGCTTCTCAGTTTTTTCCTCGATAAAACAAAGATATTGTGGGTCCTTGCGCATAGTCAGCATTCAGCCAATATCTGTTGGACTGAGAGCCCTTGGCTTAGAAATAGAAGGTTAAAAAGGGGGAAAGAACTAATCAAAAGAGGCAAGAATTGAACTCAGGTCTTCCTGGCTCCAGGTCCAGGACTCTAAGCATTAATTTCCTTTAAGCTATAAATCCTGGGAGCTGGCATACTGAATCCCTAGACTGAACTGGGGCAAGATTCCAGATTTCTAGTCTCTTGGTCTGGGGCTCCCTTCACTCTACAATGGGGCACTAGGTGAGTCAGCCTGGCATCCTCCCTTGTCATCTCTGGATCTCTACTTCCCCCATGAAGAAATAGGGATAATTATAACTGTCCAAGACCTCCCAGGGTTGTGGCGAGGATTAGTGCGATAAAGATCTAAGGAGGAAATGAAGAATGGGGCATCTCTAAAAGGGGTCATTATAAACCAGAGCAATAATAGGCAGCTCTCAGATGAGAGTTTACAAGGGTCCCCAGAGTTATAATGAGAGCCTCACTTCCCCACCCTACATGTTTTCTTATCTTAGATGATCTCAAGTCTCCAACGCAGACCTCCAAATCACTCAACTGGAGACATGAAGTGGGCCACCCACTTGTTAACATATCACCCTGTGGGAGAGGTAGTGTTTATTCATTCCACCTCTTAACTCCCTTCCACTATCTAGGTCTAGCCTTGTTGTGATATAATGAAAGCTTCCTATGGAAGCTGCTCTTTAAAGGAAGGTGGATATGAAGGGAGACAGTGTGGTCCAGTAGAAAGATTGGGAATCAGAGGGAATACCTAGAGGATCTTGGGCATTTCTTTGACTCTTAGTTTACTCATCTAAAAAGTGAGAAGGTTGGACTCAATGACTTCCAGTGTCTTTTGGGGTTCAAACTCCTTAAGTCTACCTTTTGTGAGAAAAAAAATTGATATTTTAAGAACTGAAGGATATTTTTATAGTATGACCCATTGATTTAGTTGCTTGATAATTTCAGATAATCACATAATCAATCAATGGAATGAAAAAAAATTTATTAATCACTGGCTCTTTGCCAGATATGGTGCTAAGGAATAATAACATGATTATTTCTATTGCAGTTTAAGGTTTGCAAAGTGCTTTATGTGAATTGAATATCTTGTTTGATCTTCACAATAATCCCTGGAGAGGGATAGGATTATTATGCCAATTTAACAAGGAAGAAACTAAGGCAGAAAGAAGTTAGGTGACTTGTCCAGGCTCACACAGCTAGCAAGTGTTTGAGGCCAGATTTGAATTCACAGAAATGAGTCATCTTAATTCTACTCCCAGGATTATCTCCACTGAACCACAGCTATTTCCTCACTCTAATAACCAATGATTTTTCTGTGTTGGCTAAAGGCATTAGGCTATCTAAAGCATACCTCTCAGACTGTAACCTTCTTGAGGCAAGGGACTTTTCTATTCCCAGTATCTCACATAACACTTTTCAATAGTAGGGGATTCATGAACACTTGATGACTGACTGAAAAAAAACTGTCCCAATATATGCCCTTTCCTGAAGGCAGTAACTCTGTTGGGCAAGTCAGTCAGCTGGAGTCCTGAGTAAGACCATCTACGTGGAGGATTTGATCATCAGGATGCTTCCCCATCTCAAGATACCTTCACCCACTTTCCTGCAACTAATAATCAAAACTCTACCATTACAAGTTTGGCAAGTTAAGAATGAGTTTCCAAAAATCAAAATAACAGAAATTTTGGAAGGAATTGACCATGACATGATATTGTTTATGATAGATAATAGAAAGAAAACCTTGTCTGTGGTTGACCTTATGCTTTGAAAAAGAGGAGAAAAAACAGTGGTATCCCACAAATTCAAGGGGTGGAATCTGGACCCGTAGGAATGGGAAATTCTCAATAATGAATTTTGCCCAATGTAAATTATTCTTATGAGAAAGAATAGGAAAAATTGTCCAAAGAGACTATTATGGATAGACATACACTCAAGTCTCATCAACCAAATTAACAGAAGACAGATACCAGATAAAAAGGAACCTGAGGACAAAGACAAAAAAGTACCATGGTCGGAGAAGACTTGAGTCAGGAGAAATAATTAGAGAACAAGATGGGTTTGAGAAAAGCATTTGAGAGATAACAAAGAAGGGTTTATTTCTTAAAGCTATATTGGAGACAAGAGAAAGTCTGAAAAAGCAACAAGATGCATGGATACTGATGGATGGATAGATGACACGAAAGGACTGAGAAAAGTCACAGCTCATCAACTCATATTTTCACTATCAAGGAAATTATCAGGGAGTTGTGAAGGGTAGAAAAAAATAATTATACCCAGTCATGGAAGTAGCTTTTGGGTTCCGTAGCCTGAGACTCTTCACTTTTTCACTTACTTAACCACACTTTTAGCACACAACAATGACTCTAACCAATCAATAAAAAAATTAAGTGCCCACTACTTATAAGGCACTTTGCTAAGTGTCAAAGATACAAACAGAAGCAAATGACAGTTCCTTTCCTCAAGGAGATTACCCAATAAAGATGACAGACAAACAGAGACAGAGCAAGGTATAGACAGAACAAACAGGAAGAAATTAGTAGAGGGAAGGCAAAGGAATGAAAAAGAGTTGAAGAGGCTTCTATTAAAAGAAGGGATTTTAGTTGAACTTAAAGAAAGCCAGAGATCAGTAGATGAAGCTGAAGAGGGAGAGCATTCCAGGCACGGGGACAGTTAGAGAAAATGTTCAAGAGATAGAGGGTCTTGTTTGTGGAATAGTTAAATGCCCAGTGTCGTTGGGTAGAAGAGTACTTGCTGGGAAGTAGGAAGTAAGAAAACTGAAGAAATACAAGAGGGCTGGGTGATGAAGGACTTTAAATGCCAAATAGAGCATCATGTATTTAATCCTGGAGATGATTGGGGGAATTGGAGTTTACTGAGTAAGGATCGGAGCTTTAGGAAAATTACTTTAGGTGCTGAATGGAAAGTGGAATAAAGACAGAACTGAGGCAGGCAGACCCATTCAGGAGTCCATGTATGAAGTAATCAAGATCAGGGTTGGAGTAGTGTCAAAAGAGAAGGGGGATGTATTAGAGAAATGTTGCAAAGGTGAAATCAGCAGGTATTCATGACAACTTGATGGAGGCTGGGAGTGATAGCAGAGAGCTCAGATAACTCCTAGGGTTATGAGCCTGAAGGACTGGGAAGATGGCATTGCCTTTTACAATAATAGAGTGGATAGGAGAGGGTGGGACTTAGGGGGAAAGACCATGCATTCTATTTTGGTCATATTGAGTCTACTAGGCATCCACTTAAAGATATCTGAATGGTAGTAAGAGATGCAAGATTGGAGGTCAGTAAACAGTTTTAAGCAGGCTAGGTAGACTTTAGAGTCATCAGCATGAGATATTAAGTATATCCAGAGGTGCTGATGAGATCGCCTAGTAAAGTAAAGAGGAGAGAACAAAAGATGGAAGCCTAAGGGACACCTCCAGTTAGAGACATGATCTGGATGACAATCCAAATAAAGAGAGAGCAGATGTGGTCAAAGAGGTAGGAGGAGAACCAGAAGACAGCAGTGACCCTAACACCTAGAGAGACTAGATTATCGAGGAGGAGAGGGTGATCAATAGCATCAAGGCTGTGGAGAAGTCAAGGATAATGGGGATTAAGAAAAGGTTTTAGTATCTGCCAATTAAGATCTTTAGTAATTCTGGGTGGAATGATAAGGTTGGAAGCCAGATTATAAGGGGTTACAAGGAGAGAAAGTGGAGCCCCTCCTGGCCTTTTGGAGGAGTTTAGTTATACAAAGAAGAAGAGAGAAAGCATCATAGCAGGGATGTGAGAATCAAGTGAAGATTTTTTTTTCAAAATGGAGAAAATTTGGACATGTTTGTGGGCAGAAGAGAATGAACTAGTAAAGAGGAAGATACGGAAATAATGTGATGATAGTGGGGGGCAATCATTTGGAGGAGAAGGGATGGAAAGAGATCACTTGAACAAGTAGGAATTAGCCTTGGCAAAGATCATCAGGTGAGATGTGGGGAAGAGAGAGTGACAGAAAGCACCTGAATGTCAGGAGATGAAGAGGGAAAAGAGGATGCTTGTGGTGAATGACCTTAATTTTTTTTTCCCTGTAAAGCATGAGACAGGATTCTAAGCTGAGAGAGCAGGGGAAGGGGGAGCCATGAGAGGTTTGAAGAGAGATGAATGACTCAGCATGCTTTCTGATAAAGGCAATGATCAAAATTCCACACTGATGAACTCAACCCCATGTAAAAGAAAACTCCAAGGATCCACATTTAAGGACCATCATTCATTCTTCATAAATGCACCAGGTTCAAGGTTCCACAGGTGCACACTACTAAAGTTATTGTTTATAAGCCTCCACTAGAGCACTTGCCTTTAATAATCAGCCAATAGACACATTTAACTGAAAGTGAAGGAAGTTGGTGTGATGACATAGCATACCAATAATAATAAAACGGATGTTTTTCCTCTTTAAACCTGTGATGCAATGGCCTTCAATTACACAATGTTTTAATAGCAAGAGTGGACAAACAAATAGAATATACTTAAAGAAAGACGCACCCTTAGGAGACACATGTGGTCAAGTCATCTAAAACCTCTGGCATTGTAGCAGCCCTGATTTAATTTCCTTTCTGTTGGATCCTGGAGTCTATTCCTCCCTGTATCTCATCTCCTGATGGAGAAGGCTGGCTATTTTAATTCATAGGATTTATACTGACCAGAATTATGTCCTGTTTTGATCGACCTAATGGATTCAGAATTACTTTGTGGGGAAATAGTATACCACAAGACAGCATGGCCCTATTGGGATGGGGAAGAGAAATTGCATCTCTCTTCCTCAGAGGTGAGGAACAATTCTTTCCCAAGGTGAAGATTCTCTTAAAACTGGCCCTCCCGAAGTAACACTCCTTTGAAATAGCTCTTGCCTTGACTTTCTCCTTAGGGAATATGTCTTGATGATTTTTTTTAGGGCTGTAGAAAGTATGGTCAATCTGACTCTCTGATGTCACCCACCTTGACCGAAGAATTTCTTTCAAACCCCATAAAGAGTTAACAGTAGAGACTCATTTTTGCACTTAGTTTAAGACCTCAAACCTTGTAAAAATTGGTCAACAACAAACATTTATTAAGTTCACTACTATGTGTGAGATACTGGATATAGAAAGAAAGGATGGGAGGAGAAGTTCTTATCCAGAAGGAGTTCTGAGTCCAATGGAAAATAAATATGCAAAAAAAAAATGTGTACACAAGATATATACAGTATAAATGGACAGTTATCCACGATGTGCCACTAGCATTGGTTAGGGACCCACTGGGAAAGATCTCTCTTTTTTATTGCTTTATAATATAGCTTTTTATTAAATCCTTTTATTTTCAAAATATATTCATGCATAATTTTTCAATATTAACTTTTATAAAACTTTGTGTTCCAATTTTTCCTTCTTCCTAGATGGCAAGTGATCCAATATATGTTAAACATGGTAGGAATATATGTTAGGGAAAGATCTCTTGCAGAAGGTAGGATGTGAACTTTGTTTTGAAGAAAGCCAGGCAACCTAGGTGTGGGAAGTAAGGAGGAAAGAACATTCTAGTCTTGGGAAACAGCTGATACAAATACATGGAGTTGGGAGAGAGAGTGTGTTGCTGGATCATAGAATATGTGGAAAGGGATGATAAAATATAAGAATTGAAAGCTAAGGGGGACAAACTGTAAAGAGCTTCAAAAAATCAAATAGAGAAGTATGTTTTTGATCCAAGAGTTAATACATTTTGAGTCAATCTGATACCTGTCCATTTAATTCTAGATTTTCACCAGTTGGGTCAAGGGCGGGAAGAAACAATTGTTCAAAGACCTACTGATCAATGGAGCAGCAAATACAGTGCAGGGCCTGGAATCAGGAAAACTCATCTTTGTGGGCTCAGATCTGGCCTCAGACACTTCCTAGCAGCTGTATGACCCTGTTTGCCTCAGTTTGCTTATCTGTAAAATGAACTGGAGAAGGAAATGGTAAGCCACTCTAGTATCTTTGCCTAGAAAACCCCAACTGGGGTCACCAAGAGTCATACATAAATGAACAGCAGTTACAACAAACTCTTTTTGAAAAAAAATATTTGTTTTTAATATACATGGCTTTATGAATCATGTTGGAAGAGAAAATTCATAATAAAAAGGAAAAACCATGAGAGAGAAAAAAACAGAAAAAAAAAGAAGTAAACATAGCATTTGAACAACAAACTCTTGAATAATGCTGCCCTTTCCCCACTGTGAAAGTATAGAATCATGGACTCCTAGAAGAAGGTCCCCAAAGATCATGTAATCCAAAACCTTCATTTTACAGAGAAAGATAGCAGGGCTTGGAAGGCTCCCAGAATCTCAGAGCCCACTGTTCCAAACAGCACTTGGAAGGAATTCCCCCTCCAGCATCCTCAGCCAGTATTCCAGCAGCCTTCACTCAAAATCCTCCAGGGATGGAGAATCCCATTATCTCCTAAGGAAGTTGGGAGGCAGCTTGCATAGCATGCTGAATTTGGAATCAGGATGAGCTGAGTTTCAATTCGGCCTCCAATATTTACTAGGGGCATGAGTCTAGGCAAACCACTTATCCTCTAAAAGCCTCAGTTTCTCAACTGCAAAATGGATGGTAGCACCTACCTCCCGGGGTTGTTTTGAGGATCAAATGATAAAATATTTTTAAATGATTTGCAAATCATAAAGTGCTACATGATAATTATTATTATTGTTATCATTATAGCTCACTGTACTTTCAGGTAGTTCTAATTGTTAGGGAGTTTTTCATTGCATCAACCTCAGAAGGGCTGTGATGTAGGTTCCATAACCTGCCTGCCAACATGCAATAACTTAGCATTGGTTATGAGAACCCAGGGCTTCAGGTTCCCAGGCCAGCACTCTTTCCCCTGCACTTAAGGATTCCTTTGACAATAAAGTTCCCTCAAAATTAGGTTGGCCAAATTAAATGCAGAATTCCATGAACTCTAGAAAACCCTGTGGGTTAGATTGGCAGAGCTCACCCTTCACAGATTTCTGTTTGCAGCTCTTTTCAAGAAGCAGGCTTTAAAACTGCTGGGAACCCACTCTGGTGGCTAATAGATAATCCTCTGCACATTTATACAAATTGATTTTCATATCAGCTGAAGCCTCAAAGCTGGGGAGCTGGAAAGTAGTCTAGTGAGGGAGCACTGCGAGGACTGAATCCTGAATGGAAGCCACAGGGGCCACAGTAGGGCCACTGAGTGACCAGTGCCATTCTGAGCACTTGGATCAGGCCTGAGCCCTTGGTCCAGATCGGAGATGCAGTGAGAGCTCCAGTCTGGATGCACTGTGCTATCCAATTCAGTGTTTGGAGCTCACCAGAAATTGCCATGATTTTATCTGTGCCACTACAATGTCTGCTAATGAATAGTATATATACTATTTGAGGAGAGAGGGGTTTCATTGGTATAGGAAACTCCCACATTAGGAAACTGTCTCCAGCAATTCAGGTCTGCACTTTCTTGGCATTTGTCTTAGGATGTTGCCTGCAGCCCTGAGATATTAACTAAGCTGCCTAAGGTCACACAGCCAGTCTGGGCCAGAGAAGGGACAGGGACTTGGGTCTACTTGGCTCTCAGGCTAGCTTGTCATCTCCTGTGTCTCATTGCCTGCACCTGACAGATACTGATGAGAATAACTGGCAGGGCTTTTGAGTCTGGAAAACACTTTGCACAAATGACAACATTTAAGTCTCCTAAAAGGGAGGCATTATTATCCCCATTTTACGGAAGACAAAACTAAGAGCCAGCGTACCAAAATGACTCTGAGCACTCAGCAACTTAGAGGTAAAGGCAGATTTTAATTCAGGGCTTTGGGATAACAAGTCCAACTCTACATGTGAATAGAAGCTTTTGTGTCTAAACATGTATCCCCATGTGGCCAAGTAACTGATGAGCCTCTTGGAAATTCCCTCACAGATCCTCTGACTTGTGACATTTCAACCCTAGGTCCATAATCTAAGGCTTCCCGGCTCATGGGGAACCCACCTAGGAGAGCTTGTCCTTAGCAATCTGGCTCTCAAGAATTCAGGGTCACCTCCACTCCAAAGGAAACAGCAGATGAAAATTGGAGGGGAGTGCTTTCCAATTCCAAGATGTTGGCCCAAATCACAATAGCTCTAAAGACACATTTCATCACTTTTATTTTATACCATTGTACATCGTTAGTATTATTTTACCAATAGTTACGGACCAATGTTTGTTTATGGCAATGGTGCTTTTGATGCCATTTTAGTAAGAACTGAATGATTGGGTTTTCCCCACAACTTCTCTTTCCTGATGTCCCAAGAGGATACATGTCATGTGACTATACGTAAGATCAAATTAGTAAGCCTGGAGAAACTGGCATCAATGGCTACAAAACCATTGTAGGTGACTTGGGAGCAGGGGGAGGAAATCCACTGGGAATACACTTCAGGCCTGAACATGGCCAACTGGTGTCTCCATTTTCAAGAAGAAGATAATCGGTTATTGAAAATATAGGCTGGCAAGCGTGGTTTTGATTCTTAGCGAAATTCTGGAACATATTATTAAATGGGTGGTTTGCGTTGAAAGGTCAGTACCGAACAAGAGCCAATATAAGTTCAAAAGGAATAGGTCACATCAGAAATAGGTCATGACAGGCTAAAGTTATTACCTTTTATGGCAGAGTTACCAGACTGATGGATTAGGAGACTGCTGTGGACGTACTATTCTTCCAGCAAGACAAAGTTAACTCACCAAATTTCTGGGGACCAGACTGAGAAATATGTATATTTTGGGAGAACTGCAACTGGTTAGATGAGCAGATGCTGAGAGTAATCATTAATGGACGGATGTCAAAATGGGTGGCAGGCTCAACTAGAGGATTCCATGGATTTGTCCTTAGCCTTATATTTTGTTGTTCACTCATTTCAGTCATGTCCCACTCTATATGGCCTTATTTGGAGTTTTCTTGGCAAAGATCCTAGAGTAATTTCTCCTTTCCTTCTCTGGTTCATTTTATTGATGAGGAAACTGAGGCAAATAGGGTTAATTGACTTGACCATGGTCACACAGATTGGAATTGTCTGAGGATGGATTTGAAATAATGAAAATGAGTCTTTCTGACTCCAAAACTACCACCCCATTCATTACGCCACACAATACCCTTGAACTATTTGACTTTTTTTTTCTTTTTCAGGATTTACATCAGAAAATATAAAGGTGTGGGCCATGGCTAGACCCCAAAGGCCATGGGATCAACCAGAATGGCCTTAAGTATTCTGTCAAGACCAACAACATTTTTTCTGGTAGCTCAGTTCTCCCTGACTCAGTGTCACTTTAGATTCTTCCTTTCCCTCACCACTCCCCCCATCCAAAAAGTCGCCAGATTTTGTCCTTTTCTCACAATATCTCTAGCCTCTGCAATAGCCTCCCCATTCACACAGCAACCCCCTAATTCAAGCCCAAGTCACATGCCTGGACTAATGCAATGGGCTGCTCACTGCTCTTCCTTACTTGTTTCTTCCCATTCCAATCAATCCTCCCCTCCACTTGCCAAAGTGGTGTCTGGACACATGGCACCCCCTCTGTCAACAAACTGCACTTTATCCCTATGGACTCTAAGATGAAACATCAACTCCTCTGAGCTTTGAAGCCCTTCACAAGACGGCTCCTTTACAGAATCATAGAACATCACCCTCCTTGTATTCCTGGGCTTGCTTCTTGATGTTCCTCACACGTAAAAATTCACATAAAAAAAAATCAAACAGAAATATGAAAATCAAGCATAATGTTGTCCATTAAACAGAACCACACACGGAAAGAAAGGCTGTAAACAGAAAACTTGCTACTGAGTTGAAATCAGAAAGAAATTATTTCTTTAAAAAATCCAATTTATGAAACAATTGAATATCCCACATACATAAAGCACTATAGGGATGGTCCAGCCATTTCTGTTTGTTGCCTTTGAGGTATATAAATCAAAGACCAATAAATGGAAAAACATGGATTCTGCTAAAAAAACAAACAAACAAAAAAACAAATTGATGTTCCTTGAAAAAAGTTAGCAAGAATTTATTAAGCACTTAATATGTGTCAGGCACAATAATGAGGCAGTGCAGTGGATAGAATGTCAGGTCAGCAGTCAGTTTGACTCAACTTCCTGAGTTCAAATCTGGCCTCAGATATTTACTAGCCATATGATCCTGGACAAGTCACTTAACCCTGTTTATCTCAGTTTCCTCATCTGTTAAATGAGCTAGAGAAGGAAATGGCAGAGTTGTTCCAGTATCTTTACCAAGCTCAAACCAAACAAACAACAAAAAACGGGGTCAGAAAGAGACACAACTGAACAACAACACATGCCAGACACTGTGAAAAAAGTTTTACAAATGTTATTTCATTTTCACATCCACACAGTGTTATTATTATTTCCATTTCCATTTGAAGAAACTGAGGCTGAGAATGGGTAAGTGACTTGTTTAAGGTTACACAGCTATTAAGTGTCTGAGGCTGCATTTGAACTCAGGTTTTCCTGACTGTGTTCCTACTGTTCTATCTACTATGATACCTAGCTTCCCCTGACTGCTATCATTATTACTTGATTTTATAGGTATGTGCCTTTCAATGAAAAAAATCTTTAAAAAGAAGAAAACCACCTGCTCGTTGAGCTACATCAATCAAATTAGCAATATCATTAATTAATCAGCAATCAACATTTAAAGCCTACCCTGTCTTCCAGGACGTGCACAGGTAATTTTTGTTAAAATAAAGAATTATATTTAATTATATTGTTCTCAAGAGCAAAAAGGCTATCTCTGGCATTGCTGAAAATAAAATAAAATGTAAAATCTTAAATTATTGTTTATTTCATCTTTATCTTGTTCTTTTACAGTTATTTCCATTCTGTGCATATTTTTAAATACATAAAATATGACTATACCAATGCAGCTATAAAATTTATAAATGCATAGACATGTTTTGGGGTGCATGCTCAAATATGTTTTTCTGGGAGGTGCATGAGATCTAAAAGTTTTAAGACCACCAGCTTAAATCAGGGCACAAATGACAGGCCCATCACATCTCTGGAGGAGACACACAGTGGGGAGGACTGGCAAGAGATACTGAATGACAGAATTAGGATTCACAAAAGATCTCTAAAGCCTCCGATGATTGGATGGATCTAACGAGAGGTAACTCAACAAGGATAAATATAAAGTCCTGTGCTTGGGTTAAAAATAAATCAAGAGCACATGGCACATTTAGTAAACGGCAGGGGCAGCTGGGAGACAACCAGAGAGAAAACCCAGAAAGCAAATCTGGGGTTTTGAGGGAATGCAGACTCAAGAGGCATCATCATTCTACCTCAGTATCCCCAAATAGTGATTCTGATTTGGGGTTGCATTGACAGAAACCAGCAACATAATTAGGCACAGTGGTATGTAGGGAAAATTCAGTTGAGGAAGAATGGAGGGTGTATGCAGGTGATGGTCTCATGGTTGGGAGTACAGCATCATTTCCTGGTGGATGAGGGTGACCTATGGGACAGTCCCATCCAGATGTAGTGTTGTCAAGCACCGAGAGTAGCCTGTCCCATAGGAAGCCTGGAGGAGGAAGTCATGCGGTATGCCTTTGTGGGAAGGTGGTTCCTACAGGGGGAGGAGTGTATTCTGGGACAGAAGGCAAGCTGCCTGAGACAGCAGCATTCTGGGAAGATCCCTATTTGCCCCATATTGCTTACACCCCTGATGAGAATGTATCATCAAAACAGAGAAAACTGATGATACTGCCATGCTTTGGGCTGGTCAAATCCCATAAGAAGTACTGTGTACATTTTTAGGAAGAACATTCTTTACTTGGAGGGTTTGCTGAAAAGATTAATGAGGATTGCAAGCGATCACAAGTTCGTACCATATAAGGACTGACTGAAAGAATGGTGTATGGTGAATTGGGAAAGGAGGCTTAGCAGGAAGTGAGGGGGTTGGGAAATGGACTTAATCTCAACCAAGGGAACAGTCCGCATTTATTAAACACCTGCTCCGTGATATTTGAAAACATTATATGGAAAAGGCTTTACTCTTGACCAGAAGTTGAGCAGGAATCAATTTAGGATTGATATCAGGAAAAACTTCCAATAATTAGAGGTGTCCCACAGTGGAAGGAGGTGCCTTAGGATCTGATGGACTCTCCCTCACCAGAAATCTTTAAGTGAAGGCTGAATAGGAACACAGGCTTATGGATTTAGGGCTGGGAGAAATCTTAGCAGTCATCTAGAATAGTTCCCTCTTTTTTGCAGATGAGGAAACTGAGGTCCATAGATATTAAGTAATTTGTCCAAGATCATTTGGTCAGGGTAAAGAGTTAGAACGAGCACTTGTCAGAAATGCTGCAGAGGGGATTCTGGTTGAGATGTATTCTGCAAAGGTCTATGAATCTGTGGTGTTCATGCTATATATATATAGATATATCTATATATCTGTATATCTATGCTAGTTGAAAGGTTGCAATAAAAAATGACATATTTTGTTTTTACATCTTTTAAGAGATATGTTAGTGTGTTCCCCAATTAAGTTGTATGACTTCACATGGTTCTTTTGGGAGGGGGCTCAGAAGGGCGTTTTAAGAGATATCTCTAGTCCTATATTCTCAAAGTGGTACTTTGGCTTCTTCCAAGAGAGAAACAGGAAAGTGCCACCAGAGGCTGGCCAGTTTGTTTCTCTAAGAAAAAGGGTTAGAATTCTAATCTCCTAAATGTTGTTAGTGTAAAGGATACAATTTTTAAGTTGAAGCTGTATTTCTGAGAGCTAATCTCCCAATGGAGGAGTACCCCAAGCCATCTATTCACTAAATGCTGTTTAAATAAAAAGTATACTTGACAAATAGCAAATAAACTCACTTATCTAAGTTGATAATAATGCACAGAGAAATCATATAGTATATAGATGAGAATGTCAGACAATAAAGGGTGAACAAGTTCTTCTACTGGAACAGCAGATCTCCCTCAAGTAGGAGAGTCCCAGATCTCACCTAAGGAGATGTTACCTGAATACTCTGTTTTAGTGACCTGGAAGTGGATTCAGGATTGAAGTTAGGTTTCTTCCCAGAGTCCTTCAGGAACCCCTGACTATATAGAATGGGGAACCTCCTGTCTTCTCTCTTGAAGCTAGAAATCAAAAGACTTAAACTGTCTTTTCTCTTATCAATTCTACCTCCCATTGAAGCACAAGGGTTTGATTAATTCATCTTCACCAATAAGGAGAGTCTTATGAAAAGAGACTTTAGATCCTGTAACAAAATACCTGCATTTCCAAATATGCCCCTGACTTTCCCTACCCAGAAGGCCATCCCTTTTGGTAAAGAATAAAACAGAAAGATGTTTTAAAGCTGTTCAGCAAAGTTAAGCAACCTGGCAATCAAGGAAAGTATCGCAATGGCTCCTACTGGTAACAAAGTTTCTGCTAACAAAGTTGCTTGTTAGAATGTATCATCTCTGTGAATTGCTCTGGGCTAATGTAACATTTTAGATACATGAGGAGCCTCATTAAGGCCTTCCTCAAATGCTTCTGGGCTTCAGATGCTTCAAAAAAAGTCACAATGTAGTAAGAAGTGGAAACACACTTGCCCTGAGTTTGGGGAAGCTGGATACTTTTTCCACAGAAGGAATAACTTTCTCCACATCCAGCCATGACAGATGGCTTTTCTATGCAGAAAACCCTTTAATAGGAGCATGATGGGAAGGATCATTTAATGGAATAGGTGAAACTGAGTTCAAATCCTTCCTGTCACCTAATGACCACACGACTAAGACCAGCCATTTCACCCAGGTTCTTCAGCTATAAAAGAAGGGGAAAGGAAAGGATAGTATATGGTCTCCAAGATCTTTTCTAGTTCTAGATCTGCTAATCCTATGACTACGTCTTTCTCCTTGATCCCCAAAATGCTTTCCACTTTGCTTAAAAATCTTTGCAATGAGCTAAGAAATCAAAGAGCTCTGAACAGACTTTGTGCTCTGAAAGGCTCTTTCTAAAAATGAGACCAATGATTTTATCAGTGTGAGAGCTCTCAGTGAGGAAGCCTCCCTCATCATGCATCTACTTTGCAATTTATACACTTGGAGAGTTACCTAAGGCCCGGAGAGGTTAAGTAACTTGCTCCAAACAATACAATGTGGGGTAGGAAGTGGGTGTATCATGTCTCAAACTGGAAATGGTCTTGATGGCCAAAGAATCCAACTTCTTCATTTTAGAGATGAAGAAATTGAGGTACAGAACATTAAATGACTTGCCCTATTGCCTGAGCTGAGATTTGAATCCAGGACTTCCTGAATCTGAAAAGCTTCCTATCTAAACATTAAAATATCCTGCTCCTCCTTGAATGCCATTTAATAATAACTTATCCAATGAAATGTCACACTGGAAACTTTCTAGATACCGGCTATCCCAGTTATTCCCAAGCACCATCTCAGTCTGAATTAGATCTTCCTTTCTCAGAGGCCTCAGCAGGGAAGAGCCACGTGTTCCAGAGAAGATGGAGGAGTGAGATCTGAGTGGGAGGGAGGTGCAGATGGAGAGAGCAGACTGGAACGTGGAGCAGACAAGAGGGCTGATACCCCACCCCCCTCCCCAGACAAGGACAGTGAGGCACAATGGCCCACAAAGGTTCCTGAAGAGCTGCCAGGAGTCAGCAGAAAAGACAGGCATTGGGGAAGGAGGGGGGATGTTGGCAACACAGAAAAGATTGGATTTCTTCCCTTCACTGCTACAGCTGGATCTGGTCTCTTAACTTCAAAGAGAGCTCTCTAGATGCGACATGAAAGAGAGATTATGGGGTGGGAAGGACCAAGCAGTAGAAATTATATTGGCAGATTCCCCACTTTCCTCCCATTTGCAATTTTCCTTTATCTTGTTACAGGGGGGCGGGAGGGTCCTTAGTGTCTGCAGGTGAAAGCTGTTTGTTAAAAACTGTAAATGAGGGTCCTCATTTTTGGTAAAGCCAAATACTGCTCTCTAAGAAACTCAAATCAGAATCTTTAGCAGAAAAAGGAATTGTACAATTGCTCTAATTTCTGCCTCAGTTTCCTTATCAAAAGAGATAGCAAATGCTTTCCTATGGAAGATCCATGGGAATGGACCTGCAGTAAGCAACCCGGAGTGTCTAGCCATATCCTTTACATGGGGTCCAAGGATGGAAATCAATAAAGGCCTCAGGAGGCCCTTCCCAAAACATATTCCATGGGAAGGCAGATACCTTCTAAGGTCCCTTGCAGCTCGAAATCTATGGAATTTTAATACTTTTTTAATAATGTGATTTTTCTTAATATGGAAAGAAGGACATTATTGATTAGACTACAAGTGAGGGACCTGGTTTTCATGGAGGGAACCTGATAAACAAGAATCTCCTCCATAGCTTTCCAAATGAGTAGTCTTAAAGCCTTTGCTTAAAATCCCCTCCCCTCTTCTCTCTCTCCCTCCTATCCCCCTCTTTCCCCTCCCCCCTTGAAGGGGAACCCACTCACTACTTCCCAAAGCAGCCTGTTACACTTTGGACCAGCTTGTTTCTAAAAAAGACAAAGGGCCTTTCTGTAACTGGCTACAAACTAATCCCGACAAGAATAGTGGAAGAAATATTCATGGAAGTTAGCATGATCATCAGGGAAGGAGGAGTGTAGAATCTGTGTATAAAGCAAAAGGTGAAATGGGGGCTTGAAAGGGGAGAGAGGTACAAGAGATATTAAAACAAGTGATCAGCATCAGATACTCCATCAAATGCAGCCCTTCTTATATAAAGTTCCCTGAAAAGCTGCCCTAAATTCAAAGTGCCTTTTAAATCTGTATCCACTTAAATCATCGTTTATAGGCCTCCGTTGATGTATTACACACCATCCGTGGTGAGGGACTCTGCCCAGGGAACATGTGTGGAGAGCACATATCTAGGGAACATATGTGACTGAGCTGTATACATGAAAACCTGTACAGATAGTTAACAGGTGAGGATAAGTCATACCTCTAGGGTTGCAAAATTGCTGATGTCTCAGTGATCCTCTTCAATGAACGGCCCGTTTCTCCACTGGCCCTTCGGTTGCCAATCTTCTTTCAGCTATCCCATTGTGAGTTTCATTTCTTTTGGGAATCTATTGGCCATTTTGGCCATCATCTGCTAAGGTGCAGTCGATAGAAGGCCTTGTTCTGATAAGAGCAGACTACAAGTAACTGCTGTGGTTGCTATACCTAACCAAATGAACAATAACCAGGCAATGCCCAAGAGTGAGATTAAGTATATTCTTTTAACTTATTTCTTCCCGCTAGTAGGATCAATGTCTGTGTCTCAAGCCTTTGTTTGACCTTAGATTAGAAAATCCCTGTGCCTTCCTTGCTGCTTCCATTTAAAATTTTATAGCAATTCCTTGTTCTCCAAATTCATTTAATGAGACTCTGAAAAAGAATAAAAACAAAGTTAGGTGAATATGACTAGGTCATTATCCTCTGCTCCCCCTGCTTTGATTATCCCTCCTTTTCTTGATTTATAAGTGTACGTCTGGTAATCAACTTCCCAGGCTTTGAGCTACCCTTCATAAGAACTACTGTTGACAAAGTTGGACATGGATACCCCAGAGACAAGAGGGGAATATGGGAGTCATGGCCTAGTCTTAAGTAATAGTGTTAAAACTGTGTCCAGAAAAAGGGAGGTGACTATCACGATCCTCCATCCTGGTCCCCTCCACATCCATAATACTCTGTGAACACAATTCTGGGCAACACAGTTGAGAAGGGATGCTGAAGAGTTGAAGAGCAGCCCAAGAAATGTAACTGGAATAGAGAAGGGGTTAGAGATCATGCTGCATGAGAAATGGCAGAAGGAAATAAATTTAAAAAAAAAAAACTATAGTATTAAGTTTTAGGACAGAAAACAATTCTGGATCTTTTGAAGAATGAAACTAAAGTTACTCACTCTGAAATTCTGAAATTAGGGAGTCAGAATGTTGAAAAGGGAGGAGCATCTCTTTATATAAAGCAATCAATCAACAAGCATTTATTAATGTTTGCATTAGGCACTGTGCTTAGTACTGGGGAATGGGGGAAAAAAAGGCAAAAAAACATCCCTGCCCTTAGGGAGTTTACAATCTAAAGAGGAAGGCAGCAAGCAAACAAATATGTACAAAGCAAACTATACACAGAATTACCATATGGAGCAGGTGAGAGGAAGGTGAGACAAAACACACTATTTCTCCCTAGGGCAAATGTATAAATTATAAAGCCAGCAAATATTTATTTAGATATGGATTAGGCAACATCGACAAGAACATCATGTGCCTGCAAAACTCATAATACAAAGGTAACAATTGTAATAACAATTAAAAAACCAATAACTTGAAAATATTTTTGAGAATTCAATCAATAAACCACATTAGTAACAAAGTTTTTTCACAGTCTGAAGCCCTGCTACTGATCTTCCAAGCACAAAAACATAACAATACTTTTAACAGATGTTGCTATATCAAATACTTATAATCTCCAAACCTCATGGAGTAAAAGCTTCCAAATCATAGAGATAGAAGAGAAAAAAATCAAAATCATATGGGAACAAGGCAACATGTGTATAATTCCCGTCACCTTATATATTACTGGAGTTGTGTGCCAAAGATGTTTGCGGTGAGCCCACAGGGGATGAGCTTATATCTTAATACGTTAACTACAAAAGAAATTATTTTGTCTACCTGGGCTCTAGTCCAATTGTAAATGAATAACACAAGCATTGAAACCTCTTCCTAGGGCTAACGCTATCACTGAGTTAGAGGAACAGAAAGCTATTTCATTAATAACAATATAACCACATTTTAGTTGATGTCAACTAAACAAATTTTCAGAATCACTAAACTATGTGAAATGAAAAACCTTTAAAATATAGAGACTTAGCAGAAAAGTTCCAATCATGTATAATCAGAATGAAATAAACTTCATCCCTGTTCTTCTCTAGACTATTGCAATTGTCTCAAAGATATCTTCAGGGAGAAAACAGAACAACTTATACCCCGATATTTTTATTCCATTACAAAAAACACCCATTTGTGTTTTTCTGTGTAATAGTCCACAAACCATGAAACATAAATGTAAAAGAAAAATATCAAGATAGGGACTTGTTGACAGAATGAAAACTCATAGCGAATGGAATTCATTTCATTTCTTTTCTTTTTTTGTCTTTGTATTTCCAGAGCTTTGCACAGTATCTGGTAGGTAATAAGGGCTTGTTGATTGATTGTTTCAGGACCATTTCCTTCTGAATTTCATTAAAAAGATGAAAAGAATGAAATTGCCTACAATAAAAATACAACTAAAATAATGGTAATAACAAACTTATATGATGCATTTCAAAGACTTCAAAGTGGCCAAGTATGATGGAACATTTCTCAAGGGCTTCAGAAAGGCTGAAGATGTGGGATAATCCAGCTCAGGAGATCTGAATAGATACAGGGTTAAAACCACTTGAGTATCAGCACTAATCGGGCATCAAAAATGGTGAGCTTTGGAAATGAGGGTAACCATGATACAGGATCATTCTAGCCCAAACTGGGAAAACTGGTTACTATCCTAACC
The DNA here is from genome assembly GCF_902635505.1 of Sarcophilus harrisii. NCBI lineage: Eukaryota > Metazoa > Chordata > Mammalia > Dasyuromorphia > Dasyuridae > Sarcophilus > Sarcophilus harrisii. The sequence continues at coordinate 9,124,607 of NC_045429.1, forward strand.
CTGATCAGAAATAGGGTCTGATCGTAAGCAGCTCCTGTACTTCAGGTCTAAAATAGAAACTCAATTTCAAAAAAAATAAAAATAGTTTTATAGAAGTTTTTAATTATAGTATTTTATCTGATCCTCATAATAACCATATGGAATAGCTACTATTATTTCCGTTTTACATATAAGAAAACTGGGGTTTAAAAAGATGACGTGACCTGCTCTAGTCATATATCACTTTCAGAAGTGGGGTGTAAAGCCAGGTCTGTCTGACAGCAAGACTAAAGTACTCTACTATATGCATATTAACAATCATTTATAAAGTCTATGAGAACTGTGGTTACTTTTGTGCAGTCATCCTGTGATCGTACATTTTATGTTTGTAGTAGGCAAAGCTTTAAGCAGCAGGCATTTTAGAGAGAGCATAACCAGGACATCTTGGCTTTGATTCCTTGAACTTATACTGCCTTATGCTCCTGGTATGTTATTTCACTTTTCTAAGACTATTTTCCCACCTATATGAAGACAATAACAATAATAATGATAAACCATCACAGAGTGATTGGGAGGAACCAGTTGGGCAATCTGCACAAAGGGCTTTGTCAGGTTTGAAGGAATGTGTATGTATGCATTATTTTTGCCTTCTTATGGTGCTGTGAGAAAAGTGGGATATTTGAGGTCAAAACACTTGGGGTCAAGTCTGAGACCTGCTGTTTACTACTTATCCAACTGAGGGAAAGTTATTTAACCCCTCATCCTTTGTTTGTTCATTTGCAAAATGGGTGGGGGACCTTCCACCAGATGGGCTCTTGTATGCTGTGCACAAGCATGAATACAGACATATACAGAGAAGAAGGTGGATTCAAATCCCAGTCATGCTATTCATTATGGCGATGATAATGGACATGAAGTTCTTCCTCTCTCTGCTGGAAAGGCTGGAACTACCTCATTCACAGGTTTTTTTGTGATATATTTCTAAAAATCTTAACATGCTACAGAACAATGAGTTGTTTTTCTTGTTGTTGATCTTTGCCCATCCGAGTACATGTCAGGACAATATAGATTTTCCCCCCTTCCACTTTGTGTTCCTGTTGTTGTTACATAGAGGATTGGGCCAATCTCATTCATAGGACTATTGGTTTCATTTTGGTGAATATGTAGAGTTCTTGAGCTCAGTGCAATTAGCATAAGGTGGAGCAGTGCACTAGAACTCTGAATCCAATGTCTCAGGACTTGGGTTCAAATTAAAATCCGCTATTTATAGTCAGGTCAAGGCATTTCAATCCCCTTGACCATTCCTCTGTAAAATGCTAGCTCTTGGGCGCCATGATCTCAGAGGTGTGGTCTGTTCCAGTAAGATCCAGGATCTTACCCTTCTGAATCCCTTACCCACTGCAGGTCTAAAACAACAAGCAAACAAATAAATAAACAAACAAATAGAACTTTGAACAGCAAGAAGAACTGACAATAAGAATCCTTCTGTTTGTACTCAAGACAATTACCATAATACTGAAGATCTCTCAGGTAGTTCAGGGATAGAGAAGAAAACTGGCTCTGATGCTATCTGGGACTGGCAACTGAATCCACTCACCCTGTTCCACAGTAGGTCATCACATGCAGACAAAGAGCATTTATTCAGCATCTCCTAAGCATCAGACATTGTACTAAGCACTGGGGATACAAATAAAGGACAAGAAATAGCTTCTGCCCTTAAGCAGCTTACAATCTAATAGGAAAAATGACATGATTATATATTGTTCTATTTGGGGTATTCTTGGCAAAAATACTGGCCATTTCCTTTTTTAGCTCATTTTCTACTTGAGGAAACTGAAGCAAACAGGCTTAAGTGATCTTCCCAGGGTCACGTAGCTAAAGGAAAGAGTCTTCCCTGACTCCTTACCTAGCACTCTGTGCTCTCTGGGCCCCCACCCCAGCTGCTTAGAAAGAATGACATATAAAACAAGCTATAGACAGGATACAATGGAGATGTGGAGCATTAAAGTACTAGCAGAGGCTTCAAGTGGCTGTAAGTCCTTCCTACAAGTGACCTGACCGCCAAGACAGGAAAATCAATAGCAAATCTGAGTCCCAGTTTGTCTTAGATCCTGTGGGCTAATGTTTTGGAGTTCTAGTGTCCTAATTACAACTAGTATGTCTATTGCCCTTTAGAGTTTGTCTTGGGTTTATGGTCTTCTTCAATCCTCACAACAACCTGGGGGAAGGGGGAAGGTTTACAGATGGGGATATTGGGGAAGACCCAGGTAAAATGACTGGCTCTAGGTCAACTCCAAATCTAACACTCCATTTATTGAACTCTTTAGTGAACTTCATTCCTAGAAGCAGGTGTTGAGCTTAAGGCTGACAGCTAAAAAAGACAAGAATGCTGAGCTTGAATTCAGAAGAACCAGGTTCAAATTCTGCTGCTGACACTTTAATCAATCAACCAAAAGTATTTATTAAGTACTTGCTGTGTACCTGGGGCATACTACTACTACTACTACCACCACTACTGCTCTTACCATCACCACTATTACTACAACTACCAGCAGCAGCACCACTGTTGTTATCACCACTACTACTTCAACCTGGATAATTATCACCATCACCACTATCATTACACAGCTAGTAGATAGAATATTTTTCATAGCAAGTGTCAGACAATTGTTAGCTGTGTGATCCTGGTCAAGTCATTCAATCTCTCATTGTCTCAAATTCCTTATCTGGAAAATTAGGATAATAATAGCCCCTGCCTCTCTGGGCTGTCATGAGGCTCAACTGAGATAAAGATAAAACTTGGAAACACTTAGCACAGTACCTGGTGGTACTAGGTACAATATAAATGCTATTATTATAATTAGTCACAAAGTTTTACCTGTTTCATAATCCAAATACAAAAATAAGCGCTCCCTCAAGAGTCTATATTCTAAAGGAAGAAACAGCACATCTAAAATATATATATACAAGATACATATAAAGTATATATACATATATACATGAATATGTATGCACATATCTATATACAGATACACTGAAATAAACATATACATATAATATATAGATATTTGTAAATGTATTTGAATACATTTAATGATAAATATTTTTCAAATATTTAAATTCAAATACTTAATCATTAAAATTTTAAACACCAAATCAAATACAAATATTTAAATTTTAAAATTAAGGTGTAAAATAGCAAAATATTTAAAATAAATATAGAATATCTTGCATGTCTATATAAGTATTATGTTACAAGGTAACAATGGCAAAGGCCTCTGGCAGAAGATGTCACTTGATCTGAATCTTGAAGGAAGGGAGGAGGGGATTCCAAGGCACCAGAGCAATCTAGGTGTGAGGGACAGCCAGAATGAAGGAATACAGACAGAATAACTGAACCCTAAAGTATACAGAAGGCTGCAAAGGTAGGAAGGGCTGAAGGGGGGAAGAATACTAAATGTCCAAAGTATTTGATGTTAGAGGAAGCCTGTGATCATGAGCATTTGCTAATCTCTTCAGTAAGAGGGCTTGACTAGAGTCATCCAGACAATGTGAGCTATGAGGACTTGGAGAAAGAAAAAGATGCCACCAACCCAGTAACAGTTGGTGTTTGAATCATTTTTCTACAGCCTAGCAGAGCAGAAATAATGACTGGAGCACACTACTACTACTATTACTACCACTACTACCGCTACTACTACTACTACTACTACTACTACTACTACTATTACTACTACTACTACTACTACTACTACTACTACTACTACTACCACCACCACCACCACTACAGCTCCTTCTATCACCACTATTACTATCACTACTGGAGTTCAAATCCTGCCTTAGCTATTTAGCACCTTCCCTCAGGGCAAGTGAAGTTACTGTCACTCTCTGATCCTCCGGCCTCTCCTCTCTAAAATTAGGAGTTGACCTAAATGATCTGGAAGGCCCATTAGACACAACTGTGTTGTCTCAGGGAATATTTTGCAAGGGTAACTGCTGGTCTCTCCACCCCTCCCCCACTTCTCTATCATGAAGAATACCCCTCTTATTTTACAGATGGGAAAACTGAGGTCCAGCTAATCCAAAGCCATGTTTCCGGTTTGAGGGCATGTCTGGCAGCAAAGACACGTTGTGGAATGGGAAAGGTGAAATGTGATGGAGTCTGGGAGGAAGTGGAATAAAATATTTATGAAGAAACGACTACAACCAGATAAGGATCCCAGGTTATTTCTCTTCATCTGAAAAGTTCATGAGGATCCCTCTCTTCTCTCGGAGTTAAAGCAAAGGGTCAAAAGGAGGGCACTTTTTACAACTCAAACCTGTCTGCCTGGATTTGCAAAATCGCTCGGTCTTAAAACCAAACTCTAACTCAAAGGCATCATTATTATTCAAAATTCCTTGAATGCCAACAGCTTGCTGGGCTGCTCTAAGAAACGAAGAATTGGGAGGCAGACAGCTGCAGAGCACAGAAAGAGTGAGCTGCTCCTCTTTGTGTCTATGAATGCCAGGAAAGTGGAAGGGAGGCACCCTGGTATTGAGGAAAGACGGAGCCAGGTTCCAATCTCAGCTTTCTGACGTGGCCTTGGACAACTCGGACAACTTCCCCGGGCCTCAGTTTCCCGCTCTGTAAAATGGGAGAAGGGTCTTTGAATGTTGGCCTTTGAAATTGCTTCCAGCTCTAGATCTCTCATTATGATCTCCACCAGAATTGCATTAAATAGGCCTCTGGAGTCCTCAGTACTGAGAAGTTGAAAGTAATAATTAGTAATAAGTAGTAATAAATATAAGTCCAATATACTTTCCGGATGAGATCTGAGAGGCTGCCTGCTCTGGTAGATAAAGTACTGATTGGTATTCAAGTCCTCCTTTGGACTTGTTGGGTAAGTAAAAGCTTCTATAGCTGGAAAGAGAAATCACCTAGTCCAGCTCCTTTCTTTTACAGATGAGGAAACTGAGGAAGAGAACTCCAGAATGGATTCCCATAAGATAAGGAGGGAGCTAAAGAGTGCATGAAGCCAGGCAAGAAGAGGGTGAGCTCTTCATCCACCGGCCGGCAAAGTTTTTAGGAAGTATCTACAGGCCTGGGTGAGATTCAGAACATAGACCACAAATGAGGCAGTCTTTGTCCCCCAGGGATTCATATGTGCCCGGGTTTCTCTTACGACAGGTTTTGGTGCAACTATTATGTTGACAGTCCCAGAATGTTGTTTAACTCTGGCTTTTAAATAATTTCCTGGCAACCCTTCTAAGACTTCTGCTGGGCTAGAGGCAGAAAGGGAGTAAGGGCCAGAGAAGTCCCCAGTCTCTGATTGACTATCTCGGAGGCCAGATGGGTGACCAGCTCAACGCAGCACTTCTAAGTGCAGTGGAAGGAGCACCGCAGATCTGGAGGAAATCTCAGCTTTGCCACTCACTACTAGTGATCTGCTTCCCCACTCCAGACCTCATTTGTACAACAAGAGCAGAGAACTAAAAGACATTGAAGGTCATGGCAGCTCAAAGTCTCCGATTCATCAACAAGTATTTATGAATCGATTACTGGGTGCCTCGCACAATGCCAGGCAATATCATCCAGCTGCAGAGAAAAAGAAAAGGCAGTCAGTCAGTGCCCTAAAGGTGTTGCATTTTCTCAGGGTAGACAGCAGGGACATATTTAAGTATGTACAAAGTGATTTGGCCTGAGTTAAGGCCATTGTAGTGGGAGAATCCAGAGACTTTCTCAGTGGGGAAGGTTGAGCTTGAGCTGAGTCTGAAAAGGAAGTGAGGAGGGAATATGTCCTTTAGAGGTGGGAATTTCTGGGAATTTTGAGGAATATGGATGGGTAGGGAGAGGGAAAGAAAAGAGGGGAAAGCATGTCCCTGACATAAGGCTGCTTAAGTGGATTGCAGCATCCTGAGTGCCCCCTAAGCGGAAGGCAGGAGTAGCAGAAGGAACACTACCATACAAGGGTGATGCTGAATGGCTGCACGAATCTCGAACAGGGAGAAGACAAGAGAGGAAGAGGGAGGGAGACAAGAGAGGATGGAAGGAGAGGGTAGTGAGAGGAGAGGAAGACAGAATGAAGGGAGGGGGAAAGAGGAAAAACTGGAGGAGGAAGAGAGAGAAGAGAGTTGAGGGAAAAGGAAGAAAAGAAGAGGTAGGGAGAATACAGAGGGAGAGAGGAGGGAAAGAAAAAGGAAAGGGCGGAAGAGGAAAGAGAGATGGAAGGAGAGACATTGAGAAAGGAGAGAGGTTGTAAAGAAGGAAGGAGAGAAAAGAGGGGGAGTGGAAAGGAGAAGGAGAAAGGAAGGAAAAGAAGCAGAAATAGACAAGAAGGTACTCTGGAAGAGGGAGAAGAAAAGGCACAGTGCGAGAGAGGTAAAGAGAGAGGGGGAGAGAGCAGGAGAAAAGAGGGAGAGGGAAGAGAAAGTGAAGGCAGGAGAGAAAGGACAGAGGAGAAAGGAAAACAGAATTGAGGGAAGACAGGTATGGAGGAAGGAAAGAGATAAGAGGGGAAGAGGAGAGAGAGAGAGAGAGAGAGAGAGAGAGAGAGAGAGAGAGAGAGAGGAGTCATGTGATCCACTTGCCTGCTCCTTTAAAGCGTCCACAGCCCGTGGCAGAGCGAGCTAGCGAGCACAATCACGGCTCTCGGCACAGGGGGAGCCCGACCTCGAGCCGGCTCGTGTGCTTAATCAGTGCAGCCTTCCCCCGGCCCATGCCAGCATTAGTCCCCTGAAGTTTGGCGGCCGCCGAGGAGCCCGGAGGTGCCCGGAGCGTCAAAAGAAGAGGGGCCCGAGGGGAGGGGGCCGCGGAGAAGCCCACCCCTCCCGCACGCGCGGAGCCATCAAGCCCGGGGAGAGAAAGGAGCCGGGGTGGGGGGAAAGGCGGAAATATGGCTGGGGCAATTATAGAGAACATGAGCACCAAGAAGCTCTGCATTGTCGGGGGGATTCTGCTCATTTTCCAAGTCATCGCTTTCCTGGTGGGAGGCTTGATCGGTGAGTACGAGGGGCAAACTTTCCCGGCCCCGCCGCGCTCCGGGGGCGCCCCCGCGCCGGCTCCCCGGGGGCCCGGTCTCCCCGCGTCGCTCCGTCAGTGGCGGGGCTCGCCTCCTCCTCGCTCTCTCCTCCGCTCTTGTTTGGCTGCTAGTTACAGTATCACTGGCTCGCTTCTATGATCTAATTAGTCTGCCCATTGTCGCTAAGAAAGCCCGGCTCCATGGGGCTCCGTGGGGCACATTTCAGTCTAGTGCCTAAGAGAAAGGCAGGGGAAGAAAAGTTTTGGCCTAGTTTCAGTATCTACTTGAAAGAAAGAAGAGGGAAGGGGGGGCGCCCGGAATCCTAAGCATGGCGACGGGGATCGGCCGGGGAAGCGCTCGCCTCCAAACTTGATTTCTTTTTCTTTCCGCTCTCCCTCCTTCGCCCTCCGCTCCCCCCGCCCCCGCCGCCCCCTCCTCCCCTCCGGCTCCGGGAGGGCGACGTGATCCACTTTGGGGAGCGCCCCCGAGCCTGGGAGCTCGGGGGCAGGCAAGAGCCTCCCGGATCCAAAGGGAGGGAGGGGACCGATTGCGGACAGGGGTGCAGCCCGAGGGTCAGGGTGTGCCGCGGGGACCGGGGGGGCTGCGGGTCGGCGCCGGCTGCGCCCCCGCCCCCTAGGCCTGGGACGGGCCCCTGACAGACAACTCGGAGAGGTCACAGCTGGGGGCAGCTTAAGGGGGAGGGGGGAGGGCGGAGGGGGGAATGTGTCCGAGAGGGGGTCCACTTGCTCCCCTCCACTTTCCAGCAAGTCTTCCCCCGTCCGCGATCCCCCAAAGTCCGCTCGGCCCCTCTTCCCGAGCTGGGATCGGGGCTCTGCCCCAACTGGGGGCCCTGACAGCGCCCCCCCGCGGCATTCGCCTCCGGCCCGGCCGGGGGGCCGGCGGGCAGATCCGCGCCGGGAGATCCTCTCCTCCCTCCGGCCCCAGCGCGGGGACTCCTGGAAGCGAAACCAGGCTCGCCGTCCCGGCTTCCTTCCGGGTGCGGGCTGGGCCGGGCCCGGCCGCCCCCTCCCGGCCGGGGTGGGCGTCCCGCCTCGCACGCCCCCCGCGGCCGCCGGGCATCCCCGGGACCCCATCCTCCCCGAACTTCGCAGCGGGCGGGGGCCGGGCGGGGCGCTGCTTCCCGCTCGTTTGCTGAAAGTTTGGCCAGCCGCGGGGCTCCCGGCGCCTCCTCGGACGGGAAGCGCTGGGGGAGGGGAGGGGAGCGCGATTGGAAACTCTGGGTCCCTGGGCCGCGGCCCCGGGGCTCCCCGGAGCCTAGCTCCGAAGCTGTCAGGCGCTCCGGAGGTGCCGGCGCCTCCTGCTCCGTTCGTTTTACAGGCGTAGAAACTGAGGCATAGGCCGAGGATCTCCTCGCCCGAGGGACACACGCAGCGACTAAAGGGGCAGGCTGGGATTCGAACTCGGGGCCCCCCGACTCCGGAGCGGCGATTTTGCCCGACATCCCGCCGCTCCCCGGACTCGGGAGGTCTTCGAGTGTCTCGGTGCCCGGCGGAGCCGGGTTTGGTGCAGACTAATTAGGAGTCTGTCTGGTCCTGCAAACCGCCGCTACATCCGGGCAAATTGTTTGAACAAAGGAGGGGAGGAGGGGGTGGGGGGCGGACGCGCCTCGGCCCGGACGAGGCTGGGGAGCCCTGGGGCCGCGCTGTCCGAAGCCCTGCTCCGGGCCCGGCCCCACGCCCCGGCTTTCGGCCCCGCGGCTGCCGCAGCCCGGCTTCCCAGCGGGCGAGGCTCCCCGCCTTCCCAGCCGCGCCTGGGTTCGGCTTCTCCCCGGCGGGACCCGGGCCGCCGCCGCCGCCGCCGCCGCCGCCGGCGGCTCCCCTGTCTCCCTCCCTGCCTCCCTCCTGGAGGCCGCTGGCCGGGATTCTGCGCCGGTTACAATTACAAGCCTCTCGTCTCCCTTGATGAGCAGTTGCAGCGAGATGCCATCCGATCTTTGTGTGATTTCAGCGGCAGACCGTAATTAAAATTGCTTACACCTTGTGAGCTCGGAATTAAATTGGCCTATTATCCCCGTCTGACCTTCATCCTCTCGGAGGTTTCTGCACAAGCGGAGGCACGGATTAGACGGAGTTTCTCGGGTTCTGTCTCTCTTTCTGTCTCTCTGTTTCTGTCTCTGTCACTGTCTCTCTGTCTCTGTCTCTCCCTCTCCTTCTCCCTCTCCCTGTCTTTCTCACTTTCCCTCCCTTCCTCTTTCTCTCCCTCCCTCCCTTTTTCCCTCCCCTCTTCTCTCCCTCCTTTCTCTCCTCCCCCCCCCCTTTTTCCCTCTCCCTATCTCCCTCTTCCCTCTCCCCCCCTCTCTCTGTATGTGTGTGTGTGTTGAAAACTGATCTCCTCGCCTCTAGGAGTCCATTATCAACTGTTGCAGGTTTGCCGCGGGGTGGTGGAGTAGGGTGAGTACTGCCCCCCTTGCCACATACCAGGATGAAGGTCAGAGCGAGAGCCGGGCCGGAGAGCGGGCCGCTCGCTGGAAAAGGCATTTGGGAGCGAGAATGGCGTGCTTGGCAACAGGAGGGGCCCGGCCCCGTGGGCCTTCCTCTCCCCAGCGAGCTGCTTCACCTTCCCCAGACTGGTTTTTCGTCTGTAGCAATTCCCAGAGTGTGCGAAGGGGAACTGTGTGCAAAGGAACTGTGCCGAGCAGCCCATGAGATCAGACATGGCAAACACGTTCTAAACCTGTCAACTCTTTTTTTTAATATCTAATATATAGTGTGAGTTTATATAGTATACTATATATACTAATATATAGTATCGTTTGTAGTAATATATAGGTTTTTTCAGGTTTGCAAAGCACTTTAAAGCCATATCTCATTTGAACCTCATGACATCCTATAGTTCTTACCGCCATTTTACAGAGGAAGGAAACTGAGGCAGAGATGTTAAGTGACTTGCTTAGAGTCACACAACTACTAAGTGTCTAAGGCTTTAACTCGCGTCAAAAGCCTGGTTCCAAGTCCAGTGAAATAGCCTTCCTGGTCAGCACTTAGCATTAATGCAGGGGGGAACTTCTTTTCTTAGTGGCTTTCCATTTCGGAGCTAGAAAGGGGCTTCGGAGATTGTGTAGCCCAGCCCTTTCATTTTCTAGAAAAGGAAACTGGCCAGTACCTTAGGCTTCCTCCTCCTAGAGGACTTTCCCATCTTGTTTCCTCCTTCTCTTTGCCTCTCTCTCCCTCTCCAATGGTTCTTTTGGAATAGAGGCAGAATAATGTGCAGAGTGCTGGTGGCAGCATGATTTCTGAAAGTCTGGCTGTGGGACCCTGGGTAAGTCCCTTAACCTCACATTGCCCTTAGGCAGCCCCGAAGAATAAAGATTGCAAAGGAAGTGCTGCCCTGCCTTAGAAAATGGGGAGATCTCTGAGGAAATGAAATCCCAAGTCCAGACTTCTTTCTAACCATTTTAAAGAGAAAGCAAATGTGGTAGAAGTTCAGGAGATGCCTTGGACCCAGGAAGACCTTGGGTCAGGTCCTCCATGGCCCATCCTAGACCAGAGCTCTGGGCAACTGTCTTCACTCCGCTGCTTCGGAGGAGCCACCCACCTGCACCGGTGGAGGCCTTTCCATCGTGCTAATGGAGCCCTAAAACTTGGCCCTCTCCTGGAAGATCTTGCATTTATTTTCTATTTCCTTTCTTGTACATCCGCCATTCCCCCTCTTCCCTTAGACTATCAGCCCGCTGAGGGCAGGGATTGCCCCATTCTTTCGTTTTCCCCATCCCCCCGGCCCCTAAGAGGCGGAAGGAGTGGCCAGTTTGTAGACAAAGCAGCTGGGGTGCAGTTTGAGCCTGCTCTTTATCCCATGAGTAAACCTGGGAGGTCCCTTCGTGCCTCTGGGGCTCAGTTTCCTGTAGGGTGAGGTTAGGGGGCTGGGCTAGTGGCTTCTCTTATCTCTGCCTCTGGAATGGCTCAGATCCCCTCTGGGAAGAAGCGGCACATTCACACCCAGATCTTCCTCCACAGCCGAGATTGTTTCCTGCAGGATTCTGCTCTAGAGGGGCCCACCGGGTGGTTCCCTCCCAAGTGGTTCCTGCCCATTGGGCTGAACCAAAGCCCAGAGTGGCGGGCCCTAGCGGTCCGTCCCTTTGGGGGGAGCACGTTGGTGCCTCCCGTTGCCCCCTGGGGGTGGCTGCTATACCCTAAGTGCTTTCCAGCTCCCCGGGAGCCTAAGGAGGTGGGTGAGGGGCGCTTCCACCTTGGGAACCAAAGACATCATTATTAACTTGCCTAAAGCCCGGCTTAGCCTGTGCTTGCAGACATTTTCAGGAAAGAAACAAAGTCAAGTCAGCAGCCTCCCCTCCCCCACGACGATCTAGAATTCCCTTTGAAGTCAGCGGGACTCCTGTCTGGGAGAAGGAAGAGACACGCACTCACGACAGGGGTTTGTAATTAGACAGGACTGGGGGGTGGGGAATATAATTGCACCCCCATACAGAGGGGCTGCAGGTGCCACGGGGCCCAGGCAGGCTCTGGGAATAGCAGGAAGGTTTTAATACTCACCTGCCTTGCGACCCGGCCACTCGGCCCCTGCCCTCGGAAGGCAGGACACGGGGCTGGACTTGGGGAGCAGGAGGCCTTTCGTCAGCTGGGGTCCGGCCTCTGACTGCAGCTGTGGCACCCTGGTCGGATCCTTTTACTTCTCTGAAACCCAGTAAGCGAGCTGCAAGATGGACCTGGTAATAATAATAGCTACGGTGCCCGCCTGTTTCATTTTTTAATAACAATGTCACTTAAAATACTTTACAATCTATCAGTGTCAATGACTAAATGAAGGGGAAACGGAAAGACAAAGCAGGAAGGATTAGATGATAAAGACGAGGAAATGCGCCGGCCTAGAAATTAGGAGACGTAGTTGCGAGTTGGGCAAGTTATTTCTCTGAATCTCAGGTTGTACATATAGAGTGATGAGACCAGAACAGATCCGGAGGTCCTAGCTTGGCTCCCAAATCCATAATTCTAACTTCAGGGCCCTTCTACCACCTTGGGAGTAAGTGGTTACTTGTATAATTTTGCTTTGTGTTGATTTGTATTAGATTGTAAATAATCTCTGTCTCTGTCTCTGTCTCTCTGTCTCTCTCTCTCTCTGTCTCTCTCTCTGTCTCTCTCTGTCTCTCTCTCTCTCTCTCTCTCTCTCTCTCTCTCTCTCTCTCTCTCCTTCTAGTTCTAATGTGAAAGAGCTTGTGTTTCCCTTATCCATATCCATCTTTTTTGGAAAATAATTTAGTCATATCCTTTTGTCTTTGCCCATTGGAGCCTTTTTTCCCCCCTCTGCAGTTGTTAACTGGTATTGATATATGAATTTTTTGGCTCATGGGTTCCTCACAGGTGAGCTTTCAGTTCATTTTAATCAACATTATTTAAGTGCCTATTGTGTGGAAGGTCACTGTGCAAAAGGAACCAAAAGACAGTCCCTCCCTCAAGGAGATTGCAATCAAGGGAGGAAATTACACGCCAGCAAATATAGACAAAATGAACTGTGGACAGGATTAAAAGATCCGGAAGTATTAGGGCTCTAGGGTACTTCCAGTTCATCTCCATACCATGTCACTAGAATAGGATTTCTCTTGCCTTTCCAGCTCTGTTTACTTTGTTGTTTTCCCCATTAGTGGAAAGGTTCTTGAGGACAAGGTCCATTTCCTTTGTCCTCATATTCTCAGGACCTACCATAAGAAACTTTTTTGCTGAGGCAATTGGAGTTAAGTAGCTTGCGCATGGTCACACAGCTAGGAAGTATTAAGTGTCTGAGACCAGATTTGAACTCAGGTTCTCCTGACTTCAGGGCTGGCGCCACCTAGTTGTCCCAGAAACTTTTTAAAATAATATTTTATCCCTTCCTCCCTCCCCCCCCCCCCCCCCATTACATGTCCAGACATTTTTAACATTCATTTTTACAAGATTGAGTTCCAGATTTTTATAATAGACATTTAATAATTGCTTGTCATTTTGTCCCTAAAAACTACTACAAAAAACCTACCTTTCCTTCCAAGAGCCAATGAGGCGATTGACTAGATGGCTTTCGAAGGACTCTTCTTACTCAAACCCCCTTTGTTTTACATGGAATTCTGTGCTTTACAAAGGGTTTTCACTTTAGTCCATCCAATCCTAAAAGCAGTTGGGTGATATAGGCTGATCCCCAATCATTGTGGAGCTTTATTTTAGTTGGTGAGATTTGGGCAAATGAAGGTCACTAAGCTCTAAGAGATGGAAAGTTAGGATTGGAAATTTTGACTCCTCTTCATTGTAGTCTAGCATCCATAGTGTTCCACATCCATGAAGATGACTCAGAGAAATTGTATCAAATACAGAAAAAAATTTTGTGGGAAAAGAGATATCTCTCTTGATTTTTGAGCCTGTTTCCTCTGCTCCAACAAACCAAAGCCTAAAAAAACTACAAGATGCCAGCCAGATGGAACACCACCCAACTTTGACTATTAAAGGGAGGCCTTGACAAATGGAAAAGTCCCATTGATAATGGTCAAACCCATCCTGCATTTCTTAGGCACCTGCTCAATTTGCACTTAATTGAGTTTAAAACTGCACTAAGATTTTTGAGGCCTCCTGTGTGAGATTGTTTGAGGAAGGGAAATTATGACAAACTAGGGAAATCAGGACTTCCTAGAGGAGGTGGCATTTAAACTTCATGGTAAAGACTGCCAGGGGATTCTTTGGTCTGTTACCATATTAAAGGGAAAGCCAAGCAGTTGGGATGGAGTTAGGAAATTACCTTCAATCCCTCCACAAATGAAAACAAAATCCACCTTGATGTTTTTTTTTATTCATTCTGTATACATTTTACAAAGCCGTGCTCTCCCAAATTTATCATTTATCATATTTATATATAAAAATTTATATATATATATATATATACACACACATATATATATATATATATATATAAGTTAATATCAAATTTATCATATCCAAGTGGGAAAGTTGAATTTCTCTTTTTAATCAAATTGCAAAATGTCAATTAGTTTATTCTTGCTAGTGGTGGGATGAAAGGGCAGGCATTATAAATCAGAAGATCTGCGTTCAAATCCTAGCTCTCCGTGATTGCCTGTGGGATGATATTTATCAGTTCCTTTTCTAGGCCTCAGTTTCCCCTTCTGTAAAATAAGAAAGTTCAACTAGACAGGGTCCATTGGTCTATGGTCCATGAATCCTCAAAGACTTTTGGATAGATTTCAGGGAATCTGTGAAATTGATTGGGGATAAAAAAAAAAAAAAAATCCCTCCTTACTTTCACTAACCCTAACTAAATTTGGCACCTTCTTCATTTATGAGAGTAGGCATGGACCTTTATATTCTAAGTGACTCTAGGCTTCACTAGGCTGGCAAAGGAATCCATGACCCACAAGGAGGTTAAGGACTGTTGCATCAAAAGACCATTAATGTCTCTTACTGGTATTTAAATACTATGAGTCCTTCTCTGGGTCACTCACTAGCTTTGCTACCTTAATCAAGGTCACCTAAGCTCTCACAGCCTGACTTTGCTCATCTATAAAATGGGACTAATATTTTTCCTACTTACCCTCAGGGGGATAGTGGTGAAGATCAAATGAGAGCCTGTATGTGAAAATGCTTTGTAAAGCGCAATTAAAAGTCAACTATTTAATTAATGATGTTTGCAGCAGCTGGGTCAGAGGAAGAGTTAATAGGAAGAATCTGGGGCTGTCACTGACAAGAGTAACTTTCTCCCAAAGACATACAGCCAAAGTGCTCTTATTAATAAATTTCTGGGCCTCGGTAGGAATAAATGGGACCACTGGTTTCCAGAACTCATAGAATTATTGACTTTTCAAGCTTAAAGAGAAGTTAAGGGATATCTAGCCTAAAAACTCAAATTTTTATAAAGTCTTGATGACTTTTGTATTTATATCACCTTTGATTTCTAACTATATTCCATCTTCCTCTCTTCTTCATTCCTTGGTACCCTAGAAATAGAGGGAAAGGAAGGAAAGAAACAAACATTTATTAAGTGCCAGCTATGTTCCAGATACCGTCTCCATAACCCTGGGAGATGGATGCTGTTTTGATCCTTATTTTACAATGGAGGAAACTGAGACAGACAGGGCTCAAGGTCACACAACTAAGAAGTGTCTGGGGCTGGATTTGAAATCAGGTGTTTCTGACTCCAAGCTTGGGAGTTCTATCCATCCAGCCATGTTGGCTGCTAGTTGGATCCAATATGCATATCCGTGGACATCTGACGGTGCATTTAATATTCCACACTGGCCAAAAGGGAAAGGAGCTTCATAAGATCCTAGGTCTAGAGCTAATAGGAGCCCCAAGGTAACTAATCCAGTGCCTTCATTTAAAAATTCCTAGGGAAGTTAAGTGGGAAAGATCTCTAACATAGTGAGGACCAGGATTTGAGTCTGGGTCTTTGACTGAGTTGGGAATAATGCTTTTTCCTGGCTCCCACAGTGCCCCATCTGAATTTTGCCTGGGCCAAGATTAGTTGTTATCACTACATTTATTAGATGGGGCCATAATGCCTTTTGAAATTCAGAGAAGTTTGACAGTAACAAACATTTGTTAAGTTCCTACTGTGTGTAGAGGGAAGGAGAAGGGAATAAACATTTATTAAGTGTCTGCTGTGTGTCAGGCATTATGTTAAGTGTTCTACAAATATGATTTCATTTAATTGTATAGAGCGCCTAATGTATTCCCAAGTGCTCTTAGACTACCCCAAGCCCAATGGGTAGAGCCCAAGTTGTTTATTGGGGCCAGCCTGAGTTTAAACCCTGCCTCAGACACTTACTGGTAAACTGGTCACTCATCTCTCAGAGCCTCCATTTTCTTATCTGTAAAACCAGGATTACAAGATGATCATGAACATCAAAAAACACACACATTGAGTGTGTGTGTTTTGCATATGTGTAAACATATACATGTGTGTGCAAATATGTGCCTGAAAGTTTTGATGAAAGTAATTCCTTCTAAAGAGCAGAGGGATTTGAACTCAGGTCTCCAAATTTCTACTTTGTCTAGAATTCTGAGTCTTTTGGAATAAGTTCTGGCCCTCCAAAATAGTCAGAAAGCAGAATCCTATATGGCTGAATGGTTCTTTATGGGTCCTAGACAAGGCATCCCTGTCCTGTCCCAACCAGAATGTTTTGGGAGAGAAGGGGAGGAAGGTAGAACAGCTTTATTTTTCAGCTTAGTACACTAGGCTCTTCAGAGTGGTTATGAATTATAATTTTACCAATGTTAGGTCTCTTTTGCATGAAATTTTCCCAGTTAATTTTGGTAAAAGCATCCAGGGAAAGTAGCCACACAGTCACTGTGTTTCAAAGGCCATTGTAGGGACATTGAGGGACAAAGTAGATAGTTCACCGGGCCTGGAGTCAGGTAGACTCATCTTTCTGAGTTCAAATCTAGCCTCAGACACTTCTTAGCTGTATGACCCTAGACAACTCATTTCATCCTGTTTGCCTCAGACTCAACTGACCTCTGGGGCCCCTTTTGATTCTTATTATGTATTCCTATGGCCTCCCAGAGATTCTATAAATAAAGGGGCTGGGCTAGATGGCCTGAAGTCCTTTACAATCCTAAATAAAGGGATCAGATGTGATATTGTCTGGGGAAGGAGCCCCTCTTCCCTGACCATGCTCACTGAGGAAGGCTAAGTTGTAAAGCAACTTTAAAATAGCTTTCCTATACTTGGCATCTATTCATATGCTCAGGGCCTTTCCCTTGTTTAAGGGGAAGCCCCAGATGTGACCGGATCCAACCTTTGTTGTCCAGGTTTTCATTGAGCCTCTGAGGTGGAGTCTGGAAGGAAGTAAAAAGTGCCAGAACACCTCTCTTTGGAATTGGGCTTTGCCAAGACTAAACCTGGTCTACATCAGCTCAAAGCAGAAGCATCCTGTGTCCTTCTCCCCTTAGTAACATCTTGGGTATCATCTTCTTTTTACAGATAAGGAAACTGAGACCCTGAAAGATAACTCAGTTGACCCAGATTACATAAAGAAAAGTAGTTGAGCTGGACTGTGAACTAAGAACCCCTGACTCCAAATTCAGTTTGTTCTCCATTGTACATATCTATCTGTTAAATTGAGAACAAAGGAGCTATCAGTTCTCCTCTGCACCTGATTGGTGCCTACCTGTCAGTACAATCAGTTCTGACTTAATATCAGCTAGCTACCCTTAACTGACTCCCCTAAGTCTCTGTTATACTTTGGGGGAGGGCGAATTTGAAGGAATTTTAAGAAGGAAAAAGAACCTAGCAGATCTCTGTGTGTGGATGCACACGTGTGTGGATGTATGTGTGTATATGTATGTGTGTGTAGGTGCGAAGGCCCCCCAGCAGCCTGTTATTCATGCCTTATCCTCTGTGCTTTTTAGTCAGACAAGTTTTCCTCTGTCAACTCTACCCAGTTTGGGAATCCAAGGGGATTCCCGAATGCCATCAATTAATTTGTTTTCTTTGGACACTGTGCTGGGGAGAGCTCCCCATCCCTCTGCATTGGGGAACTCACTCTACCTATAAAGGAAGGAGCATTCCTTGGCTACCTTAAAGCTTGTCATTTTCTCTTATGTGGTATTTTTTTAAAAAATGGAGAGGGCCTGTGATTTCATTTGTCGAAGAAGTTCGGGAGAAGGTCTTGCTCTGTAACCTCTTAGTCTTAGAAAGTTTCCTGGCATGGCAGAGACAAAGCAGTTGGTCCAGGTCATCCAGCCAGCCTGTCAGAGGTAGGGTTTGAATCCAAGCCTGTCCTTCACCCATAATGCTAGACTGTTTCACTTGTCTCCTCTCTGAGGAATCCCTAAGGTGGTTTTCAGAAAAGTCCCTTAGTTCTTCTCACACATCTATGAGGAAGGAAAATGAACTTTTAAAAACTGTTTGGATTTTCTTAGTAAAAAAAAAAACTATTAGGAATGATAACATTGATTTGGGCAGGGCAGGAAACCTAGCTTGCCCTCAGCCATGCTGATTTACATGCCGGGCTTCAGGGAAGACTGGCCATCCTTACATTTGGGGTTAGATTTCCATTTTTTAAAGGGAGCTCTCTTTATATTTCTTTTGTTCCTATTAGAGGCAAAGCCAGTTTCCCAGAAATGAATGGAGGGTACATTTGACTTTGAAGTTTTCAAAAGTCTGCCTGAAATGGAGTTCTGGAGCCAACTCCCCCTCCCCCTTTCCTGCTCCATAGATATCGTGTCCAAGCCCAGGCTTTCCATTAACTGTTTCTAGAGATCTCCTGGGTGGAGAAAATCACAATTGGAATGATAATCAGCATCCCAATAGACCTTTTATGTTACCTTTTAATGTTTGCAAAGCATTTTACACAAGTCGTCTTGGATCCTCAGGACCAAGCTGTGAGTTAGAGGTCTCCATTTTCCCCATTTTACAGATGAAGAAACTTTGAGAGGTTCACAGAGCCAGGGAGTAGCTGAGGAATGACTGGCAGCCAGGATTTCCCAGAGCCCCCTCCAAGGGCAGGCTCTCTGGCCACTGTGCCATGCTGCCTCTCCTAGCTACATAGAGCCTAGCTGTGATTTCCTCAAATCCTAGTATTTGAGACCAGAAAAGGACTTTGGGGATCATTTTGTCCAACCTTTCTTTTTACCTGGGAAAAAATGGAGGGAGGCCCAGGTGCCTGAGGATTTATAGGCGGGCTCTCTGGTCCCACCTACTTACTTTACAGATGAGGAAAATAGGGCTCCTCAAAAATTATCAATCTATCAGTATTTATTAAGTCACTACTATGTGACAGGTACTGTGCTGAGCTTTAGGGATTAAAAAAAAAATAATAACATAATCAAGCCCTTCTCTCAAGAGCACACTCATGGCAACATGCCAACAAATAAAAACAAAATGAGTTCTAGCCAAGATAAATCAAAAATAAAGAGGGAAGGCACTGGAATTAAAAGGAAGGCTCCCCATCTTTCTATGTAGGATTTTAATTGGAAAGCAACAAGTGTGGTAGGAAACATATAGGAGTTTCTATGTATATATGTCTGTAGATCCGTGTCCACACAGATATACACCCATATGTAAACATACATAACATTATATAGAATTATATTTCAAGGACTACTAGCAGGTGTGTGATTAGATGGGGCTCCATGTTAGAGGTGATGTGATGCTTAAAATGAGGGAAACTGGGGATTTCAGAGGCAGAAGTGAGGAGGACAGGTGGGCCTTTTGCAGACATGGATGACAGCCAGGACAGGTGAAACTGGAGCCAGGGGGTGAGGTGGGGAGGGGGGGGAACGGAACTGTGTAAGGAGGGAAATGATGTGTAAAAAGACTGGACAGATAGGAAAGAGCCTGGATGTCGAAGAGATTTACAGGTAGACTTTTCCATTTGGCCCAAAAGGCAGGAGCAGGAGCCCCTGAGAGAAGGGGCCAAAAAAGCCAAGTTAAGCTTTATGTCTGGAAATGCTTCCTCGTTAGACATGCCCCAAAGTGGAATGGGCAGTTCCTCCTCCCAGGAGATTTTCCAGCAGTGGTTAATTATAATGGGGGCCCTTTTAGGGCCAACAATGGCTCTTCTAACCCCAAAACTCTGTGATTCCAGAAAAGGGAGGCTAAATATCTTAAAATTAAATTTTATACACCTTCCCTCTGAGACGACTTCCTGTGGGTGTTTGTACTTGGCCATTCGCAGATTGTGTCCCCCATTGCAACGTGAGCTCCTTGGGGCAGGGGCCGTGGCTACCTTCCTTTGTATCTGGCCTTAGCCAGTCCTGATATGGAATGAAGGCCCAATAAATGCTTGGCGCCTGATTGACTTTATCAGCACAAACACAACTCCCCGTCTTCCTCCCCCAATTATCCCAAGAGACATGGTAGTCATTCCAACCCAATCATCTTCCTAGATAGAAAACTTCCAAGTGCTCTGTGTCTGCTGAGAGTAAGGGCCCAGTCGGGATTTCAAAGGAGGGAGCGGCAGCCAGCCGGAGGTCCGGAGTAAACACAAGTGACACTGAATTATTGGGCATTTAGGAAGAGCAGGTGGCAGGGGCACAGATGGGCACCCTGCCTACTCCCCTCCTTGGCTCTGAGGGCCAGCTGGAGACACTGAATGCACCAAGAGAGAAAGGGGAGGACTGCAAACTCAGTTTTTTCTCCCTTAACAGCTTAAGGGAAAAAAGGAACCAAAACACGTGTGGAGGTTCTGATACGTGACAATGACTATGGCAGGTGCCGGGGATGCATCCACATAATTCCACAGTCCCTGCCTTCAAAGAGCTTCCTTCCTTTAAAAAGAAACCGACATTTGGTTGATGTCTTTTATTTTCACAGCAGCAGGGAGGTGGGAATAGCAGAGGGAACAACACGAGATTTGAAGCCAGGGAACCTGAGTGCGAATTCTAAAACTGAGGGAGCTGAACTTGAGATCCTTCCCCAGGATCTAGAGACTCCCCCAGCTAGAATTTTTCCAGTTCTATTAAAAGTACCATTATAGCAGTCACAGAAGGGACTGGGTTCAGTGGAAGTAAAGGTTGTAGTCATTTCACTCTCTCTTGGTCTTGATTAACTCTCACTGTGGCGAGCATGTATCTATGTACTCTGACACAAGCTTTTCACAGATGAGGAAGCGGCTTTACATCCTCATCCTCAGGTCTGAGTAAGGAATCAGTAAATGTTTGATTGATAAACTGAGGCAGACGGAGGTGAAGTGGCTCGTCCAGGATCACACAGCTGGTAAGGCAGGATGGGGACTTTCTGCCAGACTCTAGCTGCCTTCTGAGTAATTCCATCTTTTCCCGACTTCCTCTTTCATCATTTCTTACTGAATCCTATGGTGCCCCTGCACCCCACTTTGTTTGGCTCTCCCCCAGTTGGGGGCACCCACTTTGTTTCCAGTCCTTCTGTACTTCAAAGGAAGGCCTTCATGTCTTTCAGTGACAGCTGACATCGAGGTGGGAGGATGGAATACGCTTCTCTAAAATGAATGTGACTGAGCTCTTGGGCTATTTTGTCCCTGAGTCCCAGTGGATTTGGCTTTAGGAGCATCTCCACGCACCGAGTAGCCGTTCCCCCCAAGTCTCCAGCCAGCGTGGTTAACAGCAGCTTTTCAGCGAGCACGCAGTTGGTAGCAATCTGGCTATTTGGCCAGCAGTGTGGGTTCACCCCACCCAGGGTTTACAGTTTGGGAATCTTGTCTCTGAAGGGCAGCCTCCCATCCTCTGTGGGTGAGGGGCAAAGACAGGTGAGTTGGGGTTCTGTGGGTGGCCAGGACCTAGTGTGGGGAGATGCTTTGTGGGGGTTTTCTGATTGATCCTTTCAGAGCTGGCAGTCACCTGAAAGGGCAGCTTGTTCAAAGGGGACCAAGCCAGAGGGAAGGAATGGCTTGGCTAGAGCATCACAGTTGGCCGAGGAGGGCAGAAGGTCGATTTCTGGTGGCTTTGGCTCCAGAAGTGACACCTCACATTAGGGAGGTGACAGCAAGAGATGGTGAGGGAAAACTAGTAGAGTGGGCATTGTTGGGCAGTGCAAAGACATGGCATGGCACCGGACTTGGGGGCAGATCCCATCTCAAGGGCATGCAGTGATCCCACCCACCCACCCCGCAAGTCACTTGGGTCCTTTGCACCTCAGTTTCCTCATTTGCAAAATGGGGCAGGTTGATGTCAAAGATTCCTTCCCAGCTTTCAGTGCAGGAATTGAGAGGCAAGGGGAGAGAAAAGAAGGCTAAAGTATTTATTAAGTGCTGGTATTGCCAGGCCAAGCCCTTTATAAATATCTCATTTGATCCTGCAAGGGTTCTGAAGCATATGGGGCAGAGAACAGGACAAGCAAAGCTGAAAGCCTGTGTGTTCCACTTTTGCACCCACGGACGCACACCCAGGCACACCCACGCGGAGCTGTTCATGTTCCCAACTGGCAGCCCTCACACTCACATTTCTGTCATCTTGAGAAGTTCACTCTGGTGCAGAAGGCCAATAGGCCTCCCCCTCTGGTGGGAAGGATTCCTGCGGCCCTCAGTCTTGGCAGAGGCCCTGGGAGCTGGTGGAAAAAACCCAAGACATGAAAAGGTTGTGTCGGTTTAGCTCAAGGCCCCCTTGCTTCTTCTCCGAATGGTGGCCTACCTGGGGCCAGTGCCAGAAATCTGAAGTTCCCAGACAGACTTTCCTGCTAGGGGGGTGAGGGGAGGAGAAGGAATTGAAGTCTCCGAGTGGCCAAAGGCAATCATTTTTCTAACTTCCCTTTGATGGGAGGGTTAATGTGAAAGGACCACTATCTAGGTCATGGCAGAGGGGAGCCTGGTGTATTGTTCAACTGGAAATCACATAAACCTTTCTTCTATTCCCTCCTCTTTCCAGTAAACCTTCCAGGGAACTTGGAGGAGACTGAGGTGATTAGATACCCCCCCCCTCCATGTTTTACCTGTTTGTGCCCAAATTTAAGGGCACAATATCCTGGGCCTGTGATTTTTTGGTATAAACATCTGTTAGTGAGGCGCCCTCCCAATGCCAGCCAAGTCACAATGTGCAGAATTGAGGACTTTGAAATGTTAAAAGCCAGAATGTGGCAGGGAAGAGACTTGAACCCAGGACCTTACGGCGCCACAGCATTACACGCTTCTGCCCACTGGGAAATGCCGAAGTACTTTTCAGATAGGCTTCCAAATCGCCATAGTTCTTGTAAAGCTCATGGGAACTAAACAAACTAAAATCTGTTTTTATTTACCGGGGTAAGGCAATTTCGTACTGCTAGTTCCTGAAAAGAACCAATAATAAATGAATCCTCTGATTGATCTCATGGATTTGAATCTTGCTCTGTGAGGTAATGATCATGGAAAAGGCAGTGATTGTTCTAGGCCCATGGAAATAGGCCAGAGGATTCATTATTCGGCCCATCAGGATCTACCAAACTGCTCTTTTCTACAGGGAAGGGTCCGCTTCATGAGGGAGATCCTGACAAGGGGACACAAGTTATCTGTGAGGCTCCAATTCCCTGGGTCTCAGTTTCCTCATCTGTAAAATGAGATAGTGAGTGTGGCAGAAGTGTTAGCTATGGCAAAACTCCACCTCTGACATTCTGTGAAATGTAAACTCTCTCTCTCGAACATCAGAAAAAAATATCGTGAGGGGATTTCTTTAACAAGGATGCACACGCTTGTTCAGCTTGTTCAACTTGGTAAAAGATGTTTCCCTCCAAAGCCAAGAGGAGCCAGCAGAGAGGGACCATCTTTGCTTTACTGAGGAGGAAAGATCTTCAGAGGGGTCGGGGACCCCGCTAAGATGTTCTGCAGCTGGACGGTGGAACAGTTGGGATCAAACCCATGGCTTCTGATTCCTGGTCCCAGGGGCTTTTCTCAGCCTCAGTTGCCTTTCAAATGCTGTTTCCCTTTGCACATGGAGAGAAGCGGTGACTGTGTTAGCCAGCAAAGCTCACCGCCTGCTGCTAATCCTTGGTAATCTAAGGCTCTCACCAGAAGGCAGAGTTAGAGTATTATTTTTTTCTTAAGTTTAGGGCAGGGCAGGGATTTCTTTGGTGTGGGTACCTCCTCTGATGGGACAGTTGGGCACCTGCTTTGTGGTAAAGAGTTGCCCAAGAGGTGTCAGGGCAGAGTAGTGATAATAATAACTGATACTTGCTGGTTACAATATTTTAAGGGGCAGACCCCGGAAAGAAAGATTTTACATTAAAAGGTAAGTCGCTTTGACTTCCTTCTGCCTCAGTTTCCTTATTTGTGAAATGAGGAAACTGAGGCACAGGGGCAATAGTGATCCTTTCCTAATCAGTATCTTTGGATCCTGATACATATTTACCCACAGGATGCTCTGCATGACCTCCATTTTGGGGACAGACCTAGGCCTTCCTTTATCTTCCTCCTGATAGTCAGGATCTTGCCCCTGCTCCTCAGCTGCCATCTCACCTTGGAACTTCCCTCACCCTTGAGGTTATTTTCATCCTGGAATGTCCCCTCCAGCCTCCAATTCTCCCCTCCCTCATCTGGAGGGAACTTCCATGGAATTCTATTGGAGGAAGGATCCAAGCTCCCATTTTTCATCCCCTTAACAGATCTATATCTGAATTTTCAGACCTTGACGCCAATTCTTGTCTCCTACCCCTGCTTCTCCACTTGCCTCTCTCCCCCTTTTCAGCTTCTTTTTGTAGGCTATCTTCCCCTTTGAGGACAAGGTCTCTTTCTTCCTGCTCATATTTCTATTCTTAGGGCTTAGCATACAAAATATGTGGCTCATGGTAAGTGTTTAATAAAGGTTTATGGACTTGCCCTATTTAACAAATGGGGAAACTGAGGCTCAGCTTTCAAATCATTTGGTGAGGCTTATGAAACAAAGCTAGACTTACTTTGGGTTCTCCCAGGAAATTCCCTTCTTTCAAAGGCTAAAACTAGAGGCCTGGTACATTCCAAAAAAAGAAAAAGCAGCCATCCCCCTGGCCTCTGAGCTGGGACTAGAGAAAGGACCCCGACTCCAGAGGCAAAGGACTGCTGCTTATTGAGGATCAGCAAATGCAGGACCTTAAGGAAGTCAGCTCCTTGTGCCTCAGTTTCCTTTTCTGTAAAATAGGAGTCACTGTTGTCGTTGTTAACAACAATCCTTTGAGGAAATAGGAGTATTAGACTATCCCTTTATAAATGAAGAGACTGAGGTTCTGAGAAGTTGTTACTTGCCTGGGACTTGTCTTTGGGTGACAGACCTAGAAAGTGCTCAAAGGCCGGATCACATGGGCTTGGCAAGGAGACAGAGTCTGGACAGCTCAGCTCAGGAGAGCTCGGCCTTTGCAGGGGGAGAGGGAAGCCGGGGGTCACCTGGGGGGAAACGCAGCTCAGGGTCATGGGAATGGGACCCGCCTCGTCAAGCAGCCGCCAACTTGCCCCATGACAAGAAGGCACCGGGAAGAAAGTCATTGTATTCATTATGACATTCTTGAAGTTCTTACAGCTCTATTAACTTTTCTCTATCTTTTTTTAAGCTAATAATAACTCGGATCCCCGCCCCCCCTTCTTTTGTGGGCCTAATTCCTCCGTGAATTCTGTAAAGGGATACACCTAGCTAATCTCTGGTGGGGTGACATAATTATACACATTCAGGCTATTCGGGTGTAGCTTTCAAAATGCACCATGGAATAAGAAACAGGATTCCTTCCTGGCTCTTAGGGTGTGGTGCCTTCCCTTCCTCAGGCTGCAGGGAATATTATAATTTCAAATGGATTTCTTTCTTTCTTTCATTCTTCCTTCCTTCCTTTCTTCCTTCCTTCCTTTCTTCCTTTCTTCCTTTCTTCCTTCCTTCCTTTCTTCCTTTCTTCCTTTCTTCCTTTCTTTCTTTCTTTCCTTCTTT
The DNA here is from genome assembly GCF_902635505.1 of Sarcophilus harrisii. Lineage (NCBI taxonomy): Eukaryota > Metazoa > Chordata > Mammalia > Dasyuromorphia > Dasyuridae > Sarcophilus > Sarcophilus harrisii. The sequence continues at coordinate 9,149,865 of NC_045429.1, forward strand.
CTTTCCTTCTTTCTTTCCTTCTTTCTTTCCTTCTTTCTTTCCTTCCTTCTTTCCTTCTTTCTTTCCTTCTTTCCTTCTTTCTCTTTTTTTCTTTCTCTCTTTTTCTCTCTGTCCCTTCCTTCCTTCCTTCCTTCCTTCCTTCCTTCCTTCCTTCCTTTCTTTGTTCCTTCCTTCCTTCCTTCCTTTCTTCTTTCCTTCCTTCCTTCCTCCCTTCTTTCTCTCTTTCTCCCTCTTTTCACCTTTCTCCCTTTCTCTCTTCTTCTCTCCTTTTTTCTTTCCTTCTTTTTTCTTTCTTTTCTTCCTTCCTTCCTTCTCTTTCTCTGTCTCTGACTCTCTTTGTCTCTTCTTTCCTTTCTTTTTTTCTTCCTTTCCTTCTTTTTTTCCTTCTCCTCCCCTTCCTCTTTTCCTTTTTTTCTCTACTTCTCTCTTTTTCTCTCCCCACCCCTCCCAAATGCCTTGTTTATCTGGTGTTTTTCCAGGGAATAAGAAGCAGGAGCAGTTGAGTAAGGAAGCTTGGGGGCTGGGGGATGGGTGATGTTCATTCTCAGTTTGGGTGCCATCGTTGCTGTTGGAGGACTCCTGCTTTCCGAGCCCTTCCCAGCTTTCTCTAGGGCTGGCCGGCCCCAGCGAGTCCAGGAATGCCTCAGGAGAGGCAGGTTCACGTCCTCACATTCCAGCCTCGCCAGACTCCGCTCAGCTAGTTGTGGCATGTGGGAAACGGGGCCTGGGTTTGCATGCCTGGGCGGAGGAAGGGGCGTGGGGGCCCTCCGATGGGCGATGTCTGACTTTCGTGTGCAGAAACTTGGAAATACCTTCCCGTCATATTTCAAACCACCTGTGGCTACTTCCAGACAAGGGCTTCGTGGATGGGGAGCTGGGAATCCAGGCAGCCCGGCCGTGTGTGGTTGAGTGGAGAACATTGAACGTTCCAAGCCCTGAACAAATCCTGTGGCTTCTATGGATCTCTGTGTTCTGTCTGTTGAAGGCAAGAGCTGGACTCATTGATGGCCAAGGGGCCTGGCTGCTTTAAATCTCTGTAGTTAATGTGGCTTGCAGAACATCATCCTAAGAAAGAGATCCCACTCCAGTTACCTGGTTAGTGTTTCGTGCCATCCCTGGGAAGGAATGAGTAAAGAGGCAGGCCCTTTATGGTGGGAAGCTGACCCAAGAGAGGGTATGACTGGTAGCACCACAAACCCAGACTGCAAGAGGGCGTCCTCCCCAATGGATATCCAGGCCAAAGTTCTGGTTACTCTGCCCTTGTTGTAGCTCTGCAAGTTGCTCATTTACAACTCCTTGTGCGTTTACAGGTTCCACACCAGGAACACAGTTCTTGACATAAAGGGGCAGCATGTTGTAGGGGAAAGAAACTTGACTGTGCTGTGTGATCTTGGACAAAGTGCTTGTCCCTTCTGGGTTCACAGAGACTCAAACAAGAATGAAACAATGGGACAAGACCATAGTTTATCTGTGCCGTTGTTTGCACTAGATTGTGAGCTTCTGCACAGAATGTTTTTGCCCAGCCCTGGGCCTGGTGCAGAGGACTTGCTTAATCCATATCTACTGATCATCTCCCACTGACCACGTGCCGCTCCCTCCATTTGTATGTCATTAATCAGGTAGAATATAAGTTTTCTGAGGACAAAGGCTGATTGTTTTTGTCTTAAAATCCCAGATAAAGAAACTGAGAATAGCCCATCCTCTTCCCCTTCCCCTCCACTCTGCTACCTTCTCTGTATCAGCCTGTACTTTCTGTTGGACATCCAGGACATTTCTTACCTCCATCCTTGGTTCACCCTTTGCCTTCCTCCTCATCTGTACTCACTTCAGCTTTCATTTTGGGAGCTTCCTCCCATAGGTCAGATCTTTTTTTACAGCAGGTCAACTGAAGAAAATGGGAAGTAGAAAAAAAAAAAAAAAAGATATATAGATATATAAATATATAATTTATTTTAATCTGCTCTCCTCCCAAATCAGTTTCTGTAGGTCACATCACATCCATATGATTTGTTAGAATAGACATTCTCTCAGGACAACAGCAAAGACCCTTCACTAGAAGTATCTGAGTCCAATTCTCACATTTTACAAATGAGTAAACCATGGCCAAGGAAATGGGCTCACATAGGATTTAAGGCATTTTAGGTGGGACTTGAACTCAGCTCTCTATACTCCAAAGGGTCTTTGGAGAAGGGTCTTTCTCCTAAACCAGGGGTCCTCAAACTACGGCCCGCAGGCCAGATGCAGCAGCTGAGGACGATTATCCCCCTCCCCCAGGGCTAAGAAGTTTCTTTATTTAAAGGCCCACAAAACAAAGTTTTTGTTTTTACTATAGTCCGGCCTCCAACAGTCTGAGGGACAGGGAACTGGCCCCCTGTTTAAAAAGTTTGAGGACTCCTGTTAAACCTTACTGTCTCCTACAAAGATTATTTTTTCTTGTATCTAGAAAAGAGTCGTCCTTAGTAAGTATTTGTTGATTAGAATGAACACTGAAAGCACTAAAATTTAAGAGCATCATCCCCTCTCCCCCAAGAGTCCAAGCTTATATGGTAACATATTTGTACATACTAGAGATAATAAATAAAAAAGGTTTATTCCAAACTAAAATGTTACTATTTGCTTATACTTAGTTGTATTTTGCCCACATAGGAAAAACTATAGTAAAATTATAAAACGAAATCTCAAATGTTTTGTCTCAGTTGCTGCAAGTGACCCTCTTTCTTAGTTGTGAGACCGAGTGATTTCAGGTAAGTTATTGACTCTCAGTGAGCCACAAGAGCTTTTCTTCCTCTCCCCATTGCCCTTTTTCTGGCAGGAGGAGGACTTTTGCTTTTGCTTACCTCCCAGGACTATTGCATCAGTTAATCCAATCCTTCTGAGGGTGTGCTTGGAGCTTTTAGAAAACTGGCACTTTGTAAATCAGTGTGGTGGGATTTCAGGGCTGCAGATAAAATTCCTGGCCTGCAACAAATTTACTGACTCAGAGAGATTGGATTTTTAAGCAATGGCTTGGGGTGATTTTTTTTTTCTTCCCTTAACAAAATCAAGATGGATATGATTCAGTTCTTTAGCTGGCCTGGCTAATCAAAATGCTCTGTTCCACTTGGATGTTGCCTTAATTTTTTTAGAGGTTAGTTGGAGGTTGAAGGACACGAGAAGTGTGTGGGCAGCATCCCCCTGCCTTTTGTATATCCCCTGATTTGTAAATTTCTCTAAGGAGATCCTCCTTATACTGACTAGTGGGAGTCAGAATGGAGCCTTGCTTTCTCATCCAATGAGGTGCTTTCTGGTTTGCAGAAAACCATCAGCCCTTCATTGAGCATCTACCTGAGCCATGTCCTGGAGGTAATGTCCAGTGTTCAACCTTCTAACGTTGCACGGGCAGCCACTGTCAGGTGCCAGGTCATGCTGCGGGGCTAGCCCCCACATGGTCTGGCCATCCGTCAGTCTATGAGGCTTTGGCTTTTGCTGCTTCGTGTTTATAGAACTTCAGTGTATGGTACCTTAGACTCATCATCTTTAGGCCACTCTTAGTATTGTAGATCTAGAATTAGAAACAGGTGTGGGCTGAAACCAGCTGATGCTTAAATTTTTCAGTATAAATATTTACACATTAGTAATCCACAAAGGCTGCAGATCAGGACTTCACATATTGTTTGCTTGGTTGTCTAGGCTTAAGAATATGCTGGAGAAAATGGTGCCCATTAAACTTAACTATGGCCTGCTTAGAATTTTTCTTCAGAGAGCTGATTGTTAAATATTTACTAGTGTACCACTAGTTGGAAGTAGATCCTTCGAGTATCTTTCTTTGTAGACATGAAGGAACCAAGGCCCTGAAAAATGAGGTAAATTGTCAGAGTTTATTCAGATATGAAATAGCTCAGCTGGATCAAGCACTTTCTACTATGTAATGTTGCCTTGGCAAAGTATTTCTAAAGATCCTTAGTGTCATCTCCACCTTGGGATGCCCCACACTGTCATTAGAAGACTATTGGTCCCCACTAAGTTCTGGCAGTGTTAACAGAATGGAAGCTTGCTGGGTCTATAACTCAGAGATCAATGGATCAAACGCACCTTCTCCTAGAAGAAAGCAGTGTTTTATGCTGTAAGGAATAGTGTCTATGATCACAGAGGACCTCTGACACAAACCTATGACCTTGAGAAAATCTTTTAGTGCCCCTTCAGTTTCTACATCTGGACTAAATAGTCTGTCAGCTATGAGTCACATGGTTCCCTAACACCTTACTACCTCTGTGATCTTAGACAAATGACTTTACTAGGCCCCCTGAACCCTTGGTTTCCTCCCCTGCAGAATGATGAGGTTAGAGAGGTTCTGGAGAAGATGAGGTTCTGAGATGTCTTCTAGCTCCCAGAATCTGCTCTGATGAACCAGACTAGAGATGGGCAAGCTGCCATGTCTTAACCAATGGTCTTTATGAGTTACTGTAGCCCACTCTGAGCCAGCCTTCCCTTATCAATTCCAAGATAAATCTAACCATGTCACTCCCCCACCCCCACCCCACTGCCACTCTCCAGTGACTTCCTATCAGCTCCAGCATGAAAAAGAAAATCCAGTTTGGTCTTCAAAGCTTTTGGAAGACCTGCCTCCCTCTGCTAAACCTCCTCCCCGCCCCACTGACCACCTGGCTGTTTCTCAGCTGCATTACCCCCCAACTCTGGACATTTTCCCTGGCTGTTCCCTATGCCTGGAGCTCTCTCCATCCTCATTTTGGTTTCCTGGCTTAACTCTGGTGTTTTTTTTTTTTCCAAGTTGTAGCTGAAACCCCACCTTTTCGAAGAAGTCTTTCCCAATTCCTGCCAACACTAGCCAGACCCTTTCCTCTGCTGCTAATCTCCCATTTATCCTGGAGATAGCTCGTTGGACAGAGTTGTTTACATGGGGTTTTCTCCTTAAGACTGGGAGTTCCTTGAGGTCAGAGACTGCCTTGTGTCATTTTTTTTTTTTTTTTTTTTTTTTTTTTTTTGGCACACACAGCCCTCAGCACAGTGCCTGGCACTTAATAAATGTTTATTGACTGACAAAAGGCCTAGGACTTTTGGGCCAGTCTTCCCGAAGCTGCCATCTTCCAGCTTCAGTTCTCAACCTGGGATCTGGGAATTTATAATTGTTAAAAACATTTTGATAATTATATCCCCGAATAGTTGGTTTCTTTGATAATCCTATTTTGTTTTATACATTTAAAAACTATATTGTGAAGAGGGAATGATGAGCTTCCCCTGAGTGCCAAAGGAGGTCACGATCCCCCAAAAGTCAAGGGCCCTGGTACTGGCCAGTGAGGAACATCCATGAAAACCGAGGAGAGATTTTCTCTCAGCTTGAAGCTTTCCTACCAGTGGGATGAGGCCTGTCAGAGCCTGAGGTTTGCTTGACTGCTAGGAGAACCCTAGGGCCATTTTTATCCTCTGATAATGAATGAAGAGGTATTTTAATTTGTATCCAAGGTAGTTTTTTTAAATCTTTTTTTTTTTTTTTGGAATATTTCTAATCATATTTAATTTGACCGAGTGCTTTCCATTTGTGATAAAAAAAAAGACCTGAGTCTGAATTCTCTCTGAGTCATTTATTAGCTGTGTGATACTGGGTAAGTCATCTAAGCTCTCTGGAGCTGGTTTCCTTGTCTGTAAAGGAATAGCCTTAAAGATCTGGGAGGTTTTTTCTCTTCTTCCATGTGGTTCTCTGTTGGTTTCCACTTGGGTTCTTAGCACCAGAGCTCTCTAGGCCTTGTCTGGCTCCCCCCACTCCCCACCCCCATAGTGAGGCTGCCTAAGGACCAAGGATAGAGTCTTGTCCTCATTGTCCTTGACCCCTCCTGCACCTTTGATATGGGTCACTTCCTGTTTCTTGACCCCAATCTTCCCTCACATCTTTTTGAGGATCTCAGCCTTATTCTCACATTGCCTTTTCATATTTTTGCCAGCTTTTTGTTGTCTTATCATTGCCTGACACGTCCCCTCATGTCTGGATTGTGGCAGTAGTTGCTGGGGAAGGAGGAATCTACAGCCTCAGTTTCTCCCTATTCCAGTCCTTCTTCCATTCAGCCTCCAAAGGGATTTTCCTAAAGTGCAATTCTGATCACATCCCTCCCTCCTCAGTAAACTCCAATGGCTCCCTATTGCCTTCAAGATTAGAAAAGGGATTTTCCTAAAGTGTAATTCTGATCACGTCCCTCCCTCCTCAGTAAACTCTAATGTCTCCCTATTGCCTTCCAAATCAGAAAAGGGATTTCCCCAAAGTAGGATTCTGATCTTGTTCTTCTCTCCTCATAAATCCTAGTGGCTCACTATCAAGATCAGATAGCAAAGGCTGTGTCTGACATTCCAAGCCCTTCATAATCCAGCCCTTTCTCTCTTTCCCATCTCTTCAGTCCTTACTCCCCAGCACTTACTCTGATCCAGGGACAAACAGCCCCTCCTTCTCTCAGCTTGGGGATTTTCTCTGGTCATCTCCTGCCTGAAATGTCCTTCCTCCTCTGCTCCAACTCCCCCCTCCCCGGCTTCCTTTCCCTTCCAAATAAAAATTCCACCGAAGATCCCACAGGAAGTCTTCTCGAAATTCCAGCGCCTTCCCCCTGTTAATGACTTCCTATTTATTCTCGTGCCTTGTATATATTTGGTCGATGCTGGGCCCCCCATTAGCTTGCAGGCCTGCCTTTTGCATCACTTGCACTCCAGAGTTTAGCACGATGCTTGGTGCAAAGTCGACAATGACTAAATGTTTATTTTCTACAAAGCTTAAAGTAAGATTTCTTTAGCTGGTATCTAGGAACTTTTAAAATGATCTCTAAATGGCTGGATGGATAGATAGATACAGATAATTACATTTCCACAGAAATGGTACCTTTGTAATCTTGTGGATTTTGATTTCATGAATTTAAAAACATGATTCTGAGAAAGGGTCCAGAGACATCCCCAGATCACTAACGGGGTGCATGGCACGGGAGAGTTTAAGACCCTCTGCTTCAGAGCTCAGCTGTCCCTGTACCCAGACTCTTCTCCCTGGCCTTTCCTTCCCCTCGTTCTTTCCCCTTGGCACCTCCTTTTATCCTCACTCTCTGAACTTTCACTCTGTAGCTCCCTCCCAAACGCCTCCAGATTTGTTGTTGTTGTTGTTGTTGTTGTGCCCGTAGTCATTTTCAGGTCTTTTAACCTCTTGGAAACCTCAGTTTCCTTATCAGTTAAATGGGGATCACAATGTCTGTAGCACCCACTTCTCAGCATGGGGATCAAAAGAGCGAGTGCCTGCCAAACGCTCTGGAAACTTGGACCTGCTCTAGAAATGTCAGCTGCAGTTAGGATTATTATGACTTGTGAGATGCTGTCGCCAAAAATTAATACCTGCAGCCCAAACCTCCGTTGGCAGCCTCCCAACCTGTAGCTCCCAAGCCTACAGGACGAGCACTCTTGGCACCTCAAACTCAGCACTTTGAGGGACCCCGGGGCTTCCTTATTCTGAGTTCTTACTCTTCCTCTCCTCCACAGACTCTTCTGTTTTGATCTCTGAGGCTCTCTCAGCCTCTCCTGAAGTTCTCTTCTCTGTTTTAGAATGGAAGTAGCCTGCGGGCCCAGCCTCCTTTGTAATCCGGCTCAGCCAGGTCTGCCTGCTTCCTAACGGATGATTGATGAAATGCGCCACACCCCATGGCTATGGGTCGACCTCTTTCCTGGAACACTGGCTCTGTTCATCTCTAGCTCTCTAGGAAGCCTTCCCTTGGCCCCTCGGGTGGATGATGCTCTCTCTGGTCACCCCAGCCCAGGAAGCGGGCATTTAGATGCGAACTGGGACTCTTGGGCTTTTCCTTTGTTTGCTGGTTTTTAGTATAGAATGCATTCGATTCACTTTTCCTGAAATCCGCCAGGGAAGGTGCTTCCCTAGACCAGCAAATTAAAGTCACTTTCTCTTTTTCCCCTTAGTTTTCTCTGCTTGTAAAATGACCATCTAATGGTCCCTGACAGAACTATGACCTGTAAGATGAGTCTGGATAGCATCTGAATAGGGTCAGAGGTTCAGAGTTAGAAGGAGGTTAAAGGAGAGGGGATTAGAAATAACGGCAGGTGGTCTCATCTCCAAAAGCACCTAAAACATGGAGACGGTTAGCTGGCAGAGGTCTTTGAGTCTTCTGCACCTAGAACAATGCCTAACACATAGTAGGTGCTTTGTAAATGCATGTTAGATGTGTTAGTTGATTGTTGATTCCAAAGCTGGCTCTCTACCCACTAGTCCCAATTGTCCTTTATCCTCAACACCTACCCTCTTGCCAGCATTTAAAAAAAAATATAAGAAAGGAATGGAACCCTTATTAAGCACCCACTATGTGCCAGGCATTGTGCTGAGTGCCTGACAGGTATTCCATTTGATCTTCAAACAGCCCTGGGAGATTGGCGCTATTTCCTAGAAACTGTAGCTTCCCGGAGCTACTGACGGTCTGAAGCAGGATTTGAATTCTATTCTTTCTGACCCTAAGCCCAAGGTTCTATCTCGTGTCACCTCATTGTCCCTTATGAGAAAAGACAGTAGGATACAGAGATGAGCTTGGTGGGGGCAGGTCTAGTTAAAACTGTTTTTTGATCATTGCATCCATAGTGGCTGGCACAGTCAGGCACAGAATCCAGAAACTGGGATTTCAGTGATTATTCAAGGAATCACATCATCCCCAATATTAGCACCAGGCCAGACAAAGGCGGTGTAGAGAGGGGCTGTCACCGTCCGGTTCCAGAGAGCCAAGATCACATTGGCATTTGGGGGCTGCCACCCCACACTGCTGACTTCTGGGGAGCTTGTGATCCCTGGAGGCCCCTGGATATTTTTCATAACATCGATAAGCATTTAATAAATGATCACTGAACTCAAGTTGGTAGTGACCTTGGTCATTCCGCTCCTTCTACACTTCCCTCTTTAGCTGAAAACAAGAATGGGCTAGAGACAACTCAGAATAGAGCTGATGGTTAACTTTTCAGGGAGACCTCTTAGATCTTGGAAATGGGCAAATGCCAGAAAGATCAGGGCTTGATTTGTTGTTTTGTCTAAACTTCAGAAAATGATGAAGAAAATATTAATGATTTAGACTGATCTTTAAAATGTATATGAGCACATTTTTTAAGAGAGCTGGTTATTAAATTTTGACTACCTTACCCATGGCTGGAAAACCTACTAAGTGTATCACAAAGATCACTGAATTTAGAGGCAATAGATGTGGATTCTAGTCCCAATCAATCCTCTCAATACCTCAGGTTTCTTCATCTCTAAAAGGAGAGACTCGGGCCAAAAATGGCAGCCTCTTGCTTCCTTACAGGGTAATGCTCCCTCTCTGTCTCGGTGCCTTTGAGCTGGCTGCTTTTTGGGTCTAGAATCACCCTCTCTTTACTGGGAAGCTCAAGTCATCTTGTATTATACTATTGAATACATCGATATTTGGTCACACTCTAGATGCTGTGAGTTTGTCCTGGTGTGTTTTGTGTGTCCCCTGTAAGAAAGAAGCTGTTTGGGAGTAGGAATTGACTTCATTCTCAGGCCTAAGCTTTTAATCAACGCTGTGGATTGGCTGACTGAAGACAGATACTTAATGCTTATCCCAATTTTCCTCCCATCCTAGATCATTCCTGAAATTCACCCAACTTTTGTTCTTCTTTCCCTCCCTTCTTTCTTCCCAAGCTTTCTCTGCCATGACTCGTTTAAACATCAGACTATTCGTTTTAGAAATCTCCTTAATTGCTATGAGACTTAATTTGTTCAGGATAATGGTGCGAATGTCTGAGAGCTGGGAATTAAGCCCTCCAAGGTTGTTAATTTAATCAGCGGGCCAAGGTATCCCTGTCCCGACTAATGAAGGAAAGGCAGCCAAATCCTTTGCACAAAGGGCTGGGGTCATTACTGACCACCTAGTCTGAGATGAATGACCCGGCCCTGTTTTATAATGAGTTAATAAAATGTCAGAGCTGGAAGGGACTTTGGGAATCATCTTAGAAGACCCATTTAATTCTGTAGCTTGCAGTAAGCTACCGAATGCATCCCCAAGGCTGTCCAGAGTAAATAGGACAGATCCAGAAATACTTTACGGGGTGGGATGGGGCCCTACTGTGTGCCAGCAGAATCTGGAGAGCCCCTCCAGGGCGTTGTGAACCAGCGTGTGGAACGGACCAGTAAGCTCATAAACGTAGCGGGATAGCTAAGACTACTTCATTTAAGCAAGCACTCCAGCTTTCCTGGGCGAGCCCTTTGAAAGAAAGAAGGACCTCTGTCCCCATGATAAATTAGCTTGTTTATTCCTCTCCTGCTTATTTCTATCCTGCTGTTGGTTAGTGTAATGAAGTAGAAATCCATTGTGCGTGCTCGTTGGGTGGTGATGGCCTGGCACCAAAGGGGGTAATTGAATAGAAAGGCGGAATGCTGTTGGTGCATGGGAGAAGTTAACACCACATGAGGTCACTGGGCTTCAAGCTTCAATCAATGTGGGCACAATGCGGCCCACTCCTTCAAAAGGGTTTGTTTATGGTGCAAGAGGAAGGGTCAGTAGTTAATTTGAAATGCTCTAGGTATGTTTTCCTTCCCCTGAGAAGGTACTGAGGCTGTGTCATGGACGATTGTAAATATCCTCCAGGGAGGGACGGAATGGGGAGAGTGTGCGAGCCCACAGAGACCGGGGGTGTTCTGGCGGGGCTCCCCAAGCCTTCTTTTAAAAAAGGCACATTTGGTACTGAAGACTTTAAAAAAAAAACTTCATTTCTTTTTCCTTTCAGGTTCCTGAGTATTTACTTTGCACGTTGCACCAGATACAGGAATATTTTCTATATCTGTATATTTATATTTTATGTGTATATACTGATGTGTATACACAGACATACAGATATATACTAATGTAGATATGTATACACACTAGGATATACTTTAACATATTTAACATGTATAGGACTGCTCGCCATCTGGGGGAGGGGGTGGAGGGAGAGAGGGGAAAAGTCGGAACAGAATTGAGTGCAAGGAACAATGTTGTAAAAAATTACCCAGGCCTATGTTCTATCCATAAAAAGATATAATAAAAAAGAGATGTATACGCAGATTGATATCGATCTATCAATCTATCGGTTCTTAATTTTGAATCCACGAAACTTGGTTTTTAAAAAATCATTCAATCGCTGCATCCCAACATAATTGGTTTCCTGTGTAACTCCTTGTGTTGTATATCATTCAGGTCAGGCCAACGAGCATGAATGCTCCTGGCGTTGTGTCTGGTGCTGGAATATGTTGAATGACAGGGTGCTGAGAGGGATCCCATGGGATGTCCCACGTAGCAAAAGCACCGATAACTCTCCATCTCTATGTCCCTGGAGGTCAGGGGTTGCCTTTGCTGCTTCTTTCTGTCCCCAGCATTTAAGCCCAGAGCCTGGTGGAAGAGTGTGCTCACAACAAGTGTTTGTTCACAGGAGCCCAGATTTACGGCTGGAGGGGCATCTCGTTCAGCCCGAGAAGGTTAAGGGGCTTGTCTGGGATCTCACAGAAGTGGGATTCAAGATCGAGCCCTTGGATTTGAGGTCTTGTTCTCTCTGTTGCCCTGTGGGTCTCCCCAACCATATGGATCTGGTTGTTGAGTGCCGGAGTGCCTCCATCCCACCCTGCTCAAGGGGCCAGCCCTTAGTCCAAGGCAAAAGAAAAAGAACAGACTTGTTCAGCAGAAATAACTGGCCTCTTCCTGGTATATTCGGTGTCCACGCTCCTGGTTCCTTACCTGGGCCTAACAAGGCAGGGACATGCACTTCTATGGGACAACCCAACTGCCAACTTCTGCCACAAAAGAGAATAAAGGAGGGAGCCCAAAAGGGTAGAGTCTGGAATGCAAATGAACAAATGCTGGATATAGCCCAGAAACTTGGAATAGCTGTTACTGGAAGGCATCCTGGTAAATGTTTAACCACCAGCTCCCCGGAGCTAGGGAGGATGTACGTTGCACACACTTAAGCTTTGTCTGTGTTATTAACATTTTCTCTATCACTTTCTTGAGTCTATAACAATACATCTAGGCCTGATTTGTAGTATTTTGGAGGGGTAAATTCTCACACTAAAAATTTAACAATCAGATGAATTGCTAAATGGGCTGGGTTTTTTTCTATATATTCTGGGGATAGTGTGATGACCGTGAAGTCACCCCTTCAACCCTCCCCCAATGGCCTCATTTATACAGAAGTCTTTCCCCTCCCAAGTCTCCTAATCCTGGAGAGGGCCTGCCTGTTCCCTCTAGGAGATGCTGGTTGCTACCTTTCCTATCCCTGACTCACTTGCTGCTTTGTGACTGCCAAGAACACCGCCCTTTTATAATTACTACCGAGGGCCTTTAAAGGCAGAGGGGGCCGGTCCCTCTGGCTCAGGACAGCAAATATCTGGCTTTTAGCATCTGCTTCTGGAAGGAAGGACACGAAGCTTATGGACAGACGAGCAAAAAGCTTTCTTCCACTGAACAAAAACATCAGGACCTAATCCCTGGGGAGGTGCCCCTTAAATAATACTAGGGGATCCTGGCTAGTCTTCCCCTGAGTCTTACCTTTTTCTGAATACTTCATCCCCATAATATCCCTGTGGGGTAGGAAAGGCAGGACAAGTATTTTATTCCCATTTGGTAGATGAGAAAACTGAGTCATGCGGATGGTAACATGTCTACGGTCAATTCTCTTGCCTCTCGTGCCTGACATACCCTCCAGTTTTTCTCTTTCTGCTCTTGACACCCCCTGATCCCTTTAAGAATCAGCTCAGGTAGCACCTCTTCCCTGAGGCCTTCCCTGATCTGCTCTTCCCCACCTTTAGCATATTTGGCCCTCCAATATTATTTCACGTGTACACATCTGTGACCGTGTTTTCAGCCCAATAAGGTACTAGACCCTTGAAGTTGGGGACTGTTTTTCCTTTATTCTTTGCATATCCCCAGTGTTTTGGCACACAGTAGGTGCTTGCTTTTTTGTCCCCCAGGGCTAGCACATAGCTGATGCTTCATACGTGTTGATTGATCTGACTGAATGGCTGTCTTGGGAGGAGGTCTTTGTTCATCTGATGGAATAGAGTAAGTCACCCAAAGCAGGGAATGTGTCACTTTTGGCTGTGGGTCTCCAATGTCTGACACCTACAATAGAGAAATCTTTTATTAAGCGCCGCCTATGTACCAGGTACTATATTAAGTGTTACAAAGATCAGCAGAAAGAAAAGGCCTGATCCCAAGGAATATTAAGTAGGTGCTTAATAAATGCTCGCCGATCATTTGGAAGTATTTTCCATATGAGTTGAATGACTTATTGTGAACCATGTGCATATAGAGCAAGCCTTTTAAGTGTTGACTATTTGCTGGGTACCAAACTAAGCCCTGGAAACATAGTAAAAAAAATATATTGATAATAACTAGCATTTACATAGGACTTTATAAATATTATTGTATTCAGTTATTCACAACAACCCTAGTAGATAGGTGTTATAATTTTCCCCATTTTACAAATGAGGAAATTGAGGCAGAAAGCAAGTAAGTGACTTGCCTGAAGTCACATGGGTAATAAGTATTTGAATCTGAATTTGAACTCAGGACTGCAAATCTAGTACTCTAATTTTCCCACCTCAGTTTCCTCATCTGTCAAATGGGGTTAATAATAGCACCTACCTTTCAGAGTTGAAATGAGGATGAGATAAGACATTTGTAAAACATTCTGCAGATATTATCTAAATTCGATTCTATTCTTATTATTCTTAATTAGATGGTCTCTGAGGTCCCTTTCCAGATTCCATGATTCCTATTTTCCTGGTGCTACTAATGAAGGTCTCCAACTCCCCCATCTCTTTTTATTACTATAGCTTATTAAGCACCTTCCTAATTAATTCAGAAAGCGCCAGAACTGGGAAGAGACTGGCTCACGACCGTGCCCCAGAGACATGACAACAGCAACAATGATAACTAACATTTATAGAACACTTGCTATGTGCCAGACACTGCGCTCAGCACTTTAGAGTTGCCTCATTTGATCCTTACAACAGTCCTGGGAGGTCGATTTAGCTGTTATTCAATTCCCTTTTTACAAATGAGAAAACTGAGGCAAGTAGAGCTTAAGTAACTTGTTGGGTGTCTACAGCTGGTATACATCCGAGGCATCACATTTGAACTCGGATCTTCTGTCTCCACACCCAGGGCTCTGTGCACTTTGATGTCCCCTCACTGTTGTCTCTAGTCAGAACAAGGAGTGTTTCTTTTTTGTCTTTGTATCTCCAATGTGTCTGGCATATAGTAAGTGTTTAAAATATACTTGTTGATTGACCAGATACTAAGTTATGTGTCCTCCCTATTTTGTGGGTGAGGATACTTTGTCTCAAAGAAGCCAAGACATTTCCAGTGAGATCCGGGCTTCGTACCAACATTTCTCCTTGTGCCTAAGCTCAACTCTCACTTTTTTATACGTCTACATGAGTTTTCAGAGAAGTCTTGGCCAGGTCACGTTCTGGGTATGTCCTGAATAGACACCAGAGATTTCTTTTTATCTGAGAAATGTGGACCACATACAACATTGCTTTCTCAAAAGTAATCCATCTTGTACAGATAACTAACACCATGGCTGCTGGTAGAAATAAATCATTTTCCTGTTGCTAACAAAATTAAAAAAAAAAAAAAGAAGTTGTCATGATAAAGGCTCAATTTCCTTCTTAGGTACTTAAGAGTTATGTGACTCTAGGCAGGCCATATAACTTCTCAACCTTAGTTTTCTTATTTGCAAAAGAAGAGAGTAATAATAGCACTTATTATACCAGGTTGTTATGAGGATCAAATGAGGTAATATTTATATAGTGCTTTGATAATCCAAAAGCACCTATAAATGTTATTATTCCTAATTCCTAAATCATAAATATTACTAATGATGATGGATATAGGGCTTTTAGATTTACAAAGCTCTTTACAAATATTATCACATCAGATCCTCATGGCAATCCTTTGAGGCTTTTAAGAAGTAGAGATTATTGTACCCATTTTACAGATGAATAAACTGAGGCTTAGAAAGTTGGAGTGACTGACTCGCCCAATTATAACATACTTAGTAAGTAGTATAAGGGATATGAATACAGCTCTTTCTGATCCTGGATCTATCATTCCACTTATCATATAATACCACCTATAAAATAAGAGGATTGAGCCAATTTCTTTTTTTGCTTTCTACGAGTATTTATTTGGACTATATCCATTGTAAATAATGCTAATTTATTGTTTTGGATATACACTTTATATCACACGTAAAAATATGCTTTCTATGTCTATGCTTTCTTTTTTTTTTTTTTGAAAAAAAGCTTATTCAAAGGTAATTTATTAGCAAGAAAATTAATATCCTTAAAACTCCTTACTAGATATAATTACACTAGAAAAATAGAGATAGAAGATAAGGTTATGCAATCTTTTCTAACTGTAATATAAGATCAAATTAGAGTTTAACTCAACCCGTGTACCCTGAGAAGCCCAGATGGAGCCAGACAATTTCTAAGTTTCATCTGCATTGAAGCGTCTATGAAGAATTGAGCAAATACTGACCAGATTGCTCCTGCTTTGCTCAGCCCTGCCATGGCAGGAAATCTACGGTAAATGGGCTTGGCGTCGAGTATACTTTCCAGCTGAAGGACAAGGCTTAGGGTTGGGGTGAAGACATAGTTAAAATGGGATAAGGGATGATAAAGGGGCAGAAATCAGAGATCAGGGGAATTGACATGACCTGTTTCTTGTTGGAGGTGGATGAGGGCGGTCATTATGAGTAGGACTGAAAGGATGAAAGGATCTCCAATGTGGGCACCAACCTAAGTGGAAGCATGGAGGCAGGGTCACCCTGAGCCCTGTCTTTACATGACCACTTCCTAATGGGTCTGTATGCAAACACTGTGAAAACTAGTTCAGTGCTCTGATCCAGGGGCCACTAGTATTCTCTGTATTGGGAATATCCCCTGGACTTTGCAGCCACAGCCATGTATTCCTCTCTTCTGGGCCCAGGGATCTTTTTAAAAATGCAGAGCTGTGCATTCAGTTGTGTACAAAGCTTTGTTCCTAATCTCCTTTTTGTCCATCCTGGTTTCAAATAGACTTTTACACAGTGGACAGATTCATCTTCTTTAAAAAACAAAACCAACTCAAAGCAATATACAATAAAACCCCTGTGGGCTGGAGAGAACCCAACACATCCCTCACCTCCTCTAGAGTCTAGAACGCTCCCACGATTTCCTGGGAAAGGGCAATCCATTCCCCTTTGGGCTTGACTAGCCAGGTTAAAATGTGGGATGGGATAGAAGTGACATTAAGGGGACAGACAACAGGGGAATTAGAGTTTCTACCTACTTTCCAACCCTAGGCAAGCTTTCTAGAATCCTTAGGCACTTTCCTCCTTTCCACACACTCAGAATGCAGCCATATTGCCTACATGCTGGTCTTGTTCATGACTCTGCAAGCTGCCCAGTTCCTGAAAGGCTGAGTTCTCCTCTCTCCTACCTCTGGGCTTATGATCCATATTCCCCAGAGGTCTTTCCTGGTCTCTCCAGCTGCAGCTGCTTTCTCTGGGAATGTTTCCATCTTCTTGACATGGACTTGCTTATATAATGTTATTACTTGCGTGTTATTTCTCTCATTAGATTGTGAGCTTTTTGAGGGCAGGGAGCACGAGTTTGATTTTCTTTCCCTTTTCATTGCTTAGCTTGAGTAAGTGAGTGTTTAAAAAGGTTATGGCCTGACTTCCCGGTGCCCCAACTGCGTCCAGTTCTCCAGATGTTCTCTAACTAGAGTCAAACACCGTGGGGCCATTGCCTCCTTCCCTATTCGTGATACTATTCCTCTCTTAATACAGTCGAAGATTACATTACTTTTCCTGCTCTTATAACATGCTGTTGGTTCATATTAAGCTTGTAATACAATAAAACCACAGGGTGTATTTTCAGACTAAAAGCTGTCTAGACATGTCTCCCCCAACTCGTGTTTTGCCAAACAGGCTTTTTGAACTCAGCTGTGGGATCGATCTGGTTGTTGTAAGGAAAGTATTTTGTAAACTTTATACAAATGTGAGGTTGTTAACATGTGAAGTTGGGATTTTCCATCGTTTAAATTGAGATGGGATGTGGTCATGCGTTTTGGGTTCCAACATTTGCCCCCCAAAAGTTGATGTGGACATTGTGCGTCTGTTATGGAGGACGCTCTGGGACAAGCAGAGCACCTCACCTCTCAGCCCACCACCACCTCTAGCTTTAGCTGCTGGCTCGTTTCCTTATTAGTCATCCCTCCGGGTCAAAGGCAATCTAGTTAGTATGCAGAGACATTTTTTCCTAATTGGCTCAGCCACAGCTTGGGCACAATCTGTTATGGACTCTAGGTTCCCTTCTTTCAATCTCTAGCCGAGAATTTATGGGTCTGGACAAAATCATCGTTAATGACCATGTAATTTCTTAGCAGCATCAAATAACGCGAAATACCTCCAGACACTGAAACAAAGTGTGTAGGCAGATGCCGTGGAACATGTTGCCAGGGGCCCCTTCTCCTTTCCAAGCTGGCCAGGGGAGGGAGCATGGGAATTGCTGAAGAAAAGGACTGAGATCTAATTTCCCACTGGAAATTTCCCCATCATTGCCCTATAGCATTGGAGAAGAAAATCATTTCTCTCGGGACTTGGTCTCCATCGCTACAATGGGTTCCAGCCGTGGCTCCACTCACAGCAACTCCTGACATCCATCTTCTCTTCTCTTGCTTCTCTGCTAAAATCTTGCCCCAAGCTCTCGGCCTCCCCAGTGATGACCTAAAGCTTAGGCTCGAGTTTCAAAACCACTGCAATTTCAAAACAAATGGAGCTTTTCTGAATGTGTCTGTTTTCAAGACTTGTCCGCCATCTTGGGAGCTCCAAAGCCTCTGCCTTTCCAGAGAAGTCTTCCTCGGTCTTCCCAGATCTCGGCAACCCAATTTACCGAGTCAGAGTAACAGGTACCTTTGCAGAACTCCACAAGGCACATTTGTTATTATGCCTGGAACCTTTGGTGTTCACTTGGAGGCCATGGTGGGTACTGCTGAGGCTGAAGTCAGCAAAATCTGAGTTCAAATCCTGCCTGAAATTCCTACTAGCACTAGGATCTCTGTGTGCTTCAGCTGATTCCCTGGGGTTAATGGCCAAAGTTCTTATAGGAGCAGAGATCTGAGACTAAAAGGGATCCCAGAGCTAAGTCCATCTCCTTCATTTTTTTTTTAATTATAACGTTTTATTGACAGAGCCCATGCCAGGGTAATTTTTTACATTATCCCTCGCACTCACTTCTGTTCCGACTTTTCCCCTCCCTCCCTCCACCCCCTCCCCCAGATGGCAAGCAGTCCTATACATGTTAAATATGGCACAGTATATCCTAGATACAATCTATGTGTGCAGAACCGAGCAGTTCTCTTGTTGCACAGGAAGAACTGGATTCAGAAGGTAAAAATAACCCGGGAAGAAAAACCAAAATGCAAGTAGTCCAATTCATTTCCCAGTGTTCCTCCTCTGTAACCCCTTCAATTTTAGCAATTAGGAAATAGGTTCGACCAGGTGAAGTGACTTACCAAGGTCACACAAGTCATAAATATCAAGAGTGAGATTTGAACTCGGGTCCTCTGCCTCCAGCACCCAAGGCCAAGCGAGCGCCATGATGTCCATAGAGGAGTTGAGGTCTGTGATGGGGAGGGAATTTTCTGAATTCTACTCTAGTGCTTACGTGAGAAGGAAAGAGATGAAGATTCTTATAATGTAGAAACAGGGAATTGTACTTGTCTTCTGTCTTGTGGATTATGTAGGAAGCCTTCCTGTAAGGATATAGATAGGACCCGGTAACCTCTGACCCCGAGGGGCCCCTGACAATTCTGAGATTCTGTGTCTTCCTTTTGTGGGCAGATTTATTGAAGGCCAGTGACTCACAACCCTCTCTTCCTTTTTGAACTTACTTCCTGTTCCATTATCCTTTGTTGGAATGGAGTCCCACTCTCCCTTTCTGTTTTCATGGTCTAAATGATCTAAAACCCCCTTTGCACTGTTTCAGTGGGTCCCAGTGATCCCCAATAGTGTATGTGGAGGATTAGGTCAGCATCACCCCCAGAAACTTCTTCCCCAAAGAGAAAACCCCACCCTAAAACAGAATCAAGAAACCCCTGCCAGGATGGATTTCTGACTCACAAAGAACCGTGACAGCTCTTATGCAACAGGAATGTTGGAAGCATCTCACACCAGGCTATCTTTCCCTCTGTCTGTCAAGTCTGGGGGAGCCTGCTTGGCCAATAGCTCTCGGGGCTTAGAGTTTTCCCAGATGGAGGCAGGCAACAATAGGCAACTTTAGCCTGAAGCTGGAGTCATTTGATCCTGATTCTCTAACCCAAGGACTGATGGGATTGGTCAGAAGTTTTCTTTTTTTCTTTTCCCCATAAACTTTGCATGGTCTGAAATCGGATGCCTGGTTCCAGGATCGAGAGGCTTTGGCCACTGGAGAATTCCATTTCGAAGCAGAGAATCTGAACCTCAAGCCCATAGATTTCAGGAGGGGGTGGAACTGGATGGAAAAAAAAATTTTTTTTTTTCTGCTAACCTGAGATTAAACATTTAATTGACCAATTTTCTTTTGAAAGCCATGACTCTGACAAGGGTAGGTCTCACCAGACTAAGAAAATGGGACTCCGAGCTCTCCTAGGGAACCTCTCATTCCTTCTGCACCCCTGCCCTCTTGCTTGCCATGGAACTCCTTTCTTTTTCCTTTTGAAATCTTCTCCAGGTGAGGGTTTTTCTCCTTTATTTTTCCATTGACCCAATCATTGTGCCAGGAAGTTGTCTGTTGTTGGATGAATGAAAAGCACTTTCTCTGTACCCAGCACTGGCTGAATCCTGGAATACAAAGACAAATGGGACTGGCATTTACTACCTTCAAGAAGCTTGGTTTTTAGGAGGGGGAGACGGCCCAAGTCTGGGAGTAATGGCCAGGAAAGGATAGAAGTCTGGGTGTGAGAAATCATGGGGATGGTGAGTGGAACCTTACAAGGACCTAGGCAGGATGTACTCCTCCACTTCAGAAGCAGTGGTAGCCTTGGTTTCATGTCATGGTTAGCCTACTGAAGTTCAATTTCACAAGCATTAATTATGTGCCAGCTGTATGCCAGACTCTATTAGGTGACAGAGCCTAGGCAAAGAAGCCTTATCTTGAGCTGTAGCCTGGGGAAGTCCATGGATCCCTTCTTACAACCATGTTTTTAAATGCATAAAATAAATTCATTGATTTTATGAAGGAAACTGAGTGTATTGAAATATCACAATTTTCTTTAATGTTCATGAACTCCTGGACTTCATGGAATAATATGAGAGGAAAGCAGCCTGGATGCTAAAAGAGCTCCAGTTTAGGTCATGGGAAAATCAACTAAGGGAACTACAAAGTTTAGTCTTAGGTCCTAGTTGTGACATCAGACCCGATGGCCTCAGAAGCGTCATCAACTCTAAATGCAAGAACTAGACAGGTGGATAGGTTATAAAAGCCTATTAAATTAAATTAAATTAACTGAAAGCACTGTGTAAATGTCAGCTAATGCTAATGTTATGGGATCTTTTAGTTTAAATAGGGACCCATGTAGAAACATGGGAAGACATTAATATCACACATTGCACGGTTAAGTGATAAATCTGTTAGATTCTTTCCCATTCATTGGGACTGATTTTGAGAACATCTTCCCCTTTTCATCTTTAAAACAAGAGTACTTGAACAGATAGTTTTGGTGGTTAGTCATCCAGCCCTTATTAAACACCGTGTACAGCGCAGCTAGGTTGCGCCATAGTGGATAGAGTGGAGTCAGGAAGACTCATCCTCCTGAGTTCAAATATGGCTTCCAACATTGCCTAGCCAAATGACTTTGGACAAGTCTCTTAGCCCTGCTTGCCTCAGTGTTCTCATCTGTAAAATGAGCTGGAAAAAAATGTCAAACCATTCCAATGTCTTTGCCAAGAGAACCCCAGAGAGAACCTTGGAAACGTCAGACACGATTGAACAACAATAATCATTGCATACAAGCAACAGGTATTTAATAAATGCCTACTCTGTGTTAGGCAACAAACATCTATGGAGCTCGTTGTTTACCTGCCAGGCCTTGTGCTGAATGCTGGGGGTAAAAAGAAAGGCACAAATGGCCCCTGCCTTCCAGGAGCTCACCATCCAATGGGAAGGCGGAGGGAGAGAACAAGGAACCCGTTCCCATAATGCGTAGAAAGTGTTAAGTGGAGAGATATCTTAGAGCAGAAGTTCTAGTAGCTTGGCAAAGCCAGAGAAGCCCAGAAGGGCCGCCTGTAGAGGGGGTGTTTGGGCTGGGACTCGGAGGAAGCCGGTGGGCAGAGATGGGGAAGGAGAGCCTTCCAGGCATGGGAGCCAGCGAGCCAGTGCCCAGGCACAGAAAGGGTAGCAGCTGTAATGTCTTCCCTTCCCCTACTGTTTAGGGACTCATCGATGAAAGCTCCACAAACAGTAGGAGCCCAGCAGCTTAAATTGAAAGCCAGAGAATGCTGGGAGCCGGTTTCTGGTTTTCAGAGTTTGGCAATTATCTCTTGGCAAGAGGGAATTGCTGTCGAGACTTTCACTTAGCCAAGATTCATTTATTCTGAGTCTGTCCTTGTGGAGGGTATTTTTTCTTGTTCTGGTCTTATCCTATTATAAAAAATGTGGAAGAGGTAGCAGGTGGCTTTCTCTCTTTCCTGAAATGAAATCTCTTTGTTGTAGAGAACTCCAAGGGGGTCTTTTGCCAAGATTTGGGATTATTTTCATCATTCAACAAATGTTTATTTAAGTTTTTATTATGTGCAAAGTTCTGGGCTAGGTGGTGTGAGGATAGGCAGATGAATTTAGAGCCAGTCTTTGCTTAATTTTATATAAGATGACTTAAAATAAGATGGACACACTCTGGGCATTTTCCCGTTACCCAGCTCTCCCTGCTCCTACAACCTCTGTTCCCCTTTTTCTCTTCTGTCTCCCTCACTGGGTCTGTGCCTCAGTTCTGCTTTCCACCTCTAGCTCTGAGAATAGCAAACAAACCAACACAGCCCTTCCAGGAAAAAGACTCAAGAATCAGTTGCTCAATATTTTCTGCCTCCCTGATCAAAACACTTTCCCCTGCCAACTTTCTACTATGTATTGACTTCTTCTATTTGAATATAAGTTGCTCAAGGGCAGGAAGGTCTTCCCTCTTGGTATTTAAATCCCCAGCTCACAGAACAATGCTTGGCACTTTATAAGTGTTTATTAAGTTTTTTGTTTTTTGTTTAACACTTATTTAAACATTTCTAGATCTGGAAATCTTTCCAGGTTGCATACATAGTTAGAAACCAAGAAACCTCATGGAAGAGCATGAGGTCATTTATTCTTGATGAATGAGTGTGTGAATAAAGCATTAATTTAGTGCGTAGGATATACCAAGCAGTGTGCTAAGTGCTGGGAATGCAAACAGAAAGACAAAATAAATGGAGGAGACAGTCTTCAGGTGGAAGAGTCTCCGGGTCCTACAGGATATGCGAACAGAGGGGAAGCTAAAGCTTCTTCTTTAATGAATGAAAACAGCTGGCTTGGGACCAAAGGGCAATGGACAGATTCATGATGGGTGCGAGGAAGCCACAGAATGATCCCAGTAATGATCAGGAGCTAGATTCCAAGATATAGAATATGTGGGAGCGGGAGAAGAGGTGGGCTCCTGTTGAGTATTGAGAGTTGGGATGAGGAAGGTTTATCCTGAGAAATGGAGTAGTGTCCATAAATGTTGGAAGACCTGGAGGGAGGTGGGGAGTGACTCCTCTATGGAGATTTTGTACAATGGCAAGATTGAGGACCACATGGGAGAAGGAGCTGGACAGAGCATGGACTGGCCTCTGTATCAGGGGAAGGAACATCCGGGCCAATGAGCTTACAAATGGATTGACAAGTAACCAAGGAATACAGTTGGTCTTTAACCCTGTGCTCAGCCTGGCATTGTGCACACAGCTCAGGGATGGCCAGGAGCCACCTTCTCTTGTCCCTTTCCTACCTGTCTCAGTTAGACCTAGGGAAATAATCTACTGATGAGCATTTATAAGCATTTATATGCATTCCCCTTTTATCAAGAGAGATTTATGTATAAATACAAATTAATTCTTTGTGGGGAGGGATTTACTAGGACCTAGGGGAGTGTGGTTAGGAAAGACCCCATGTAGGAGATAGTATTTGGACTGTGGGAGGAGGGGTGGAGGAGAGGAGAGATTGAAAGAGCTGGAGGGAAGGGGAGACTGAATTCCAGACATGGGGGAAGTGTCTGAAAAGATCCCTACTTGAGAAGGCTTAGAATTGGGGTCATAAGGAAAGGGAGAGAGAGAGAGAGAGAGAGAGAGAGAGAGAGAGAGAGAGAGAGAGAGATTGATTAAGAGACAGACACAGTAGCTGTCTCCTACTGTTGAGAGAATTGTCTTTTGCGGGAGGGAGCAGATGGAGCTTTCTCTACCCATCCCAAGAAGGCAAGAATAGAACATGTTTGGTTCATGTAAGAAAAGAAAATCCTAATGAAGACTATAGACCTATAGAAGGAGTTTCAGGGGCCCCCAGTCTAAGTCATTTTACAGGGAAGAAACTGAGGCACAGACAAGTTCAGTGATTTGCCCGTGATCATACAGGTTGTAAAGTCAAGGGTGTGATTTGGACTCAAAGCTTCCAGATGCAAAGCCCAGGCTCTTTGTCCTCGGGGAGTTTTCCTGGCTTGGGAGGGAGCTAGTGCCCCCACCCCATCACTATTCAGATAGGACTCGCACACCAGCTGGCCAGTGAGAGCCTTTGCCACAGGGGCTCTGTCTGCTATCTTGCTGTTTTGGATCCCCCACTTTTATAGGGAGTTGAACATTTATAGCAGTAGATAAATGGAGTGTATGTAGGCACTTCCAGAGTCAGTTCCCCTGAAGAAGGATGGAGGGGAGGGGAAGGTGTTGGAAGGGGACCAGCCCTGAAGCGCCACTGACAGGAGTCATTGAGTCATTCAGGTAGAGGGGAGAGGCAGCTCCTGGGATCCCCAACCAATCCTGCTTTGAGGGTCCTCAGGACAGGAGCTGGGGCTCCGGGAGCTCCCCATCCTCTCGCTGGTGGCTCCCTCCGGCCTTACTCAGCGTCTGAGATCCAGCCCAAGGTAATAAATTCTAAGATGCCGTAATTCACTTTCCATAGGTGGTCTTGGCAACATCCCCAGCCCTTTGGCTCCAAGCGCTCCTCATCCAACTCTCTGACATGAAGTCAGAATTTCAGGGCCGTAGCACCAAGCCAGAGCTTGCCTTTGCCAGGCTCCTGGGGGGGTTGGGTTGTGCTTTGTTTCACAGATGCAGGTCCCTTACTACTTTTTTTTTTTAATTTAAGAGCATAGGGGAGCCTAGGTTTACTTGTGGTCACATTTTTAGTGATAAAGATCAGAATAAATAAATGATGGGCTACTTAGGAATTAAATGAGGAATGATTTTTTTTCTGAAGCAATTGGGGTTAAGTGACTTGCCCAGGGTCACACAGCTAGGACGTGTTAAGTATCAGAGGCCACATTTGAGGTCAGATCCTTTTGACTTTAAAGTTTATGCTCTATTCACTGCACTATCTAGCTGCCCCAGGAAAAAAAAATCGTAATAATCATCAAATCTGAGCCCATTTTTGTGGGTAGGAAAACTGAGGTCCAAGAATAAATGACTTAGGGGTGCTGGATTTATATTTAGAGTCAGAGATCTGTGTTCAAATCCCACCCTAATAGTAGCTGTTGATTTGGGGCAAGCCACAATCCCATGGGCTTCAAATCTAAAAGGAAAGCCCTTGGATCCTCTCAGCCAATGACTTTCCTGAGATAACTGACACTAAGGAGAGCAAGCAGAGTGGGAAGGTGGAAAGAACACCAGCTGTGGAGATGAGGGGACTGGGCTGCAGTATTGCTTCTGACAGTGGCCTGTGTGACCCCCATCCTGTTAGTAAAGAAGGTAAAGAAGGGATCAGACCTCCCTTCCCCCTTCCCTGAGAGCTCTACCAGCTCTAGGATCTATCCCCTAGACAGGGGGTAGGACTGGTACCCGCTTATCCCACTCCATATCAAGAGTCCTCTCCCCTGCACGGCCTCAGCATTCCTCCTGCTTCGGCTTTACGTCCTTCTTGCCGCCGAGTTACTGTTGAAGGTATTAGTATTGGACTCCGAGCCAGCGCTTGGGCTCCAGGTTTGCCTCTACGCTTGTTAGGGGTGTGATATTGGGGAATCATTTAGTCTAAGACTCAGTTTCCTCACTTGTAAAATGGGGACACTGACTGCTGTGGCACCCACTGGATTCAAGCTGGGGGTTGTGAGGATCAAATGAGAAGGTGTCTGCAGAGTGCTTCCTAAAACTGAAAGTGAGGCCCAAGGGGATTCTGGGCAGCATAGAGCCACATTCGGAGTCAGGTTTGGACCCCAAGTTTTGTCATGTTGGCCAAGGAGTCCTGGGTAAGTGCCTCAGGCAACTTTTTGATACTGTGAAGTTACAGATTAGATTGTGATCTTCACTAGAAAAGGGAAGGGAACAGGCATTCATTAAGCACCTACTATATACCCAGAACTGGGCTAAGTACTCTATAAAGACAGGGTTGTTTAAATGTTCCCCAGACCAATGCCATCACCAGTTCAGTTAGTATCCCTGGCCATTCCTAATGATGATGATGTCATGATAACAGGAAGCAGCTTGGCAGAGGGAGTAGAGAACTTGCTTCCCAGTCAGGAAGTCCTGCCTCTGGTCCATGCTCCCTGGGTGATCTGGGCTTCATCCTTCATGCCCTAAGTGACTGTAAGGGGAGGACAAGAAGTTACTCAGCAGTGGTGAAAGGCATGGCCTCCGTGGGGAGTTCCTGCGACCACTGACATCCCGGTTCTGTCGCTGAAGCAGCCCGCGAGGAGATCCCCACCAGGGCGCAGTCTGGGAAGAAGAGATGAGTCCGTCTTGTGGCCAGGGGGAAAGGGCCAGTCACAGAGATCCCGGGAGCTAGCTCTTCATTCTGCAGACGTGGAGGAACTCCTCTCCTCCACAGTGAATTAGGAGTGTCCCCCTCTCCCAACCAATGTCAGAGAGCTGATGGCCAACAGCATGAGCAGTCACGCACGTACTCTCTCATTCGGGGGAGATCATGAGTGAGCATGTCCATCCAAGAGGCCTGATGGGCCTCCACCAGGCATTTGACAGACTTACCTTTCATTCTATTTTACCAAAACGGGATGGAGGAAATCGGCTACAGCCTTGAACTGTCCTTCGTTTAACAGCTTTGCACAACAGTCTGCGAGACTTTGACTCTGGCTTCTCAGAGCAGTTGGGTTCCAGCCCCTCTCTGTGCCCTGGGACCATAAGCCAAGGGGAGAAAATGCTCCCTGCATGGACAGTGGGTGAATGGCTCCTGCCACATGTTGGGCGATGCTTCTGTTCTCTGGAGCTGTTCCATCACTGGCTAGAGAGCCGATGACATCACAGCGAGCCTTCGACATCACAGGGCTTGGTTTAAGGCCAGCGACCTCTGTTCCATTGTTTGCTTCCATCCTTAAGACTTCGGCGGATGCAATTTCACTGACTTTTCTTCCTGGGAACTCTACTAGCCACAGAAAAAGGTTCAGCAAGGGCTCTTCTGTTTCCTTTCCTCTCTTTTTGGTTTCTGGTGGAAATTTAGGGTTTAGACCCTGATTTAAAAAGAGATACTTGGCTTTCCTGGAGCAAGTAGATCAAAAAGTGAGAATTCCTGGCAAGAATAAGTTCTGTTTTGTTCTTGGAGTCTGATATTATTCAGTATAGCAGGGAATACAAATGATTATTCTCCAAATTACATGTTTCTATATCTTGCTAATAATAATAATTACCATTTCGTTAGCTCTTTTTAAGTACTTCATGTGGGTTTTCTCGTTGGATTTTCACCATCACCTTGGGAGGTAGATGCTATTATTATCTCTATTTTACAGTTGAGGAAACTGAGGCAGCCAGTATCTAAGGCAATTTTCATCAGTCAAATAAGATGCAGTTCTTAAGCACCTACTATGTGCCGGGGCATAGTGCTCAGCATTGGAGATACAAAAGATTGTCCTTACTTTTAAGGGAGCTCACAGTTCAATGAGGAGGCCATATGCAAACAATTAAATACAAACAGAATACCAAAAAAAATCAACAGAGGAAGGCATTGAAGCTCTGAGATGAAGGGATTTTGGAAAAGGCTTCCAGCAGAAGGTGGGATTTCAGCTTGGGGGACGTAGCCAGGGGAATAGTTGGGAGGGAGAGAGGAGGAGGGAGGCATGGGGCCCCGTCAGTGAAGATTTATGGAGTTGGGAAATGAACTTTAACTCAGATCTTCTTGGTTACAAATCCAGAACTCCTTAAAGGGGAGCAAAGCAGACTCAAAGGACAGAACATTACATTTGGGGTTAGAGGACCCACTTTTCTATTTGTAACCTGTAGGATCCTCCTGATAACTCTTAAATTAACGAATGAAAAAAACCACACTTATTAGGTGTCAGGCACCATTCTAAGGGCCTGTGCTATAAATACAAAAATGAGACAGATCTTACTTTCATGGAAGAGGGGTTTGGCAGATTCTCTCCAGAAGCATGGACAGTACTGATTTGCTTACTACGAATGGGAGAATGAATGAAAATAACTTATTAAGTGTACTTCCTTTGTACTGGAGATGGATAAGGAAAATAGTTGTCACTTGGATCATTAGCCTTTCCGTTCTCTCCCTATTTTCTCTGCATCAGCTCATAGGACCAGAGTGTTCGGGCTTGAATAAAATGACTGGAAAATTTAATTCAGTGCTTATTGTGTCCCAAACACTGAGGATATAAATATAAAAGCAAAAAGGGGGACCTCTGTCCCCAAGGAGAGGACATTCTAATGACAATATACATGGGGATGTGGTGATCAGTGAAAAAAAAAAAAGCCAGTCCTTTCCCTCACAGAAGGTACATGTGAAGGTACAGTGTGCAATGTCAGAAATATATGAGTTCTCACTTCCTAGCTGTGGGATCCTGGGCAAGTCATTTAACCCCAAATGCCTCAGAAAAGAAAGAAAGAATGAATGAAAGAAAGAAAGAGAGAGAGAGAATATAAATGAAAGAGAGAGAAAGAGAGAATGAAATAGAAAGAAAGAAAGAAAGAAAGAAAGAAAGAAAGAAAGAAAGAAAGAAAGAAAGAAAGAGAGAGAGAAAGAAAGTTAGTTCTCATTTTGGAACTACACACAGAACACAGGTACTCAGACCTGCCAGTGGGTCTACCCCCAGCAGAATGGCTGGATGAGAGCAATTCGTCCCAAGAACCAAGAAGGTGGCTCAAGCAGGTGCTATGGAGTGTTTGGTCAGAAATCGGAGGGCCGACGTCATCCAGTGCATCCTGGGACATTGCAAGTGGTCCTGACTCTGTCCCGCCCTGGACATCAACGATTGGAAGAGAGAGTGAGGCCGACAGCCACACACAGCTCTGTCTCACTTCAATCCAATTCATGAACAAGTCAGGACAGCCCCCTGTGCTATGATTGGTCCTCTCCAAAACTGAAGGCTGCCCAGCAAGCATAAATTACCTGTTAACTAGTCCACATTCCTTTCCTCTGTAGCCATCAGCAAATAATTCTTGAAAGCTCGGCCCACAACAGGCTTCTTCCATTAATTTTGGGAAAGCCAGTGTTTGATGATTCAGAGTTCAAACAAGAGAAGGGCAGGGGGCTTGGCTCCCTGGGGTGCTCAATCCTGAGGCTGGGGCTGTCTACCACACACCTGGGAGAAGCTGGGGCGGGGCCGGGGGGCTTCTCAGCCTCACCCATGAGCACCAAGCCACCCAGAAGAAGATGTCGGGACCCACAGAGTGCAGGGGTGTTTCTCAAGGTCATGCTCCCAGGGAGTGACCCAGCTAAGATTCAGCCTCGAATCCTCCAACCATAGCTCTCTATTCTTTCTATTCTACAACATTCTTCCCCGGAGGATTCTTGGGATGAGAGGCGTTTTCTCCAAATTCAGAACCTCCACGGCACTTGTGGACCTTAGACACAGCAGCTGCTTCTAGAACTGGGTCTTATCCCAAGTTCCTCGTTTTTCTTAAGTTTGCACCATTTCAGGCTCCTTGGATGGCTTTGTCCTTCTCCATATTTTCTCTTGTGTGTGGTTCTGAGAAGGGATCCAGGGCAGTAATGGCTAAATAGAACCGGATCCCTGTTTCCCGGCTGCCACACACTGCCTTCGAAAATCACAGATTATCCTTAGCTATGTCGTCTTGTGTTCTGCTAAGTGTTTCCCAATGACATTTTCTTTGCTTCTGGCTTTACGCCAGTGACGGCACCTGTGGTCAGAGGGTCTGCCGTGGCCCCTCAGAATCCTTAATTGAGAAGAAATTTCCCCTTTCTAATTTAGTCTTGAGGTGATTCATAATCTCATCAATATGGGTGCTTCCTCCATTGGGATAAGCAATTCAGCAAGCATCTATTAAGCTCCTGCTATGTGCACAAAAGGGTTTTAGCTTTGAATGATGCTGTGAAGAGACTCAGAAATTCAAAGAGGAAAAGGGGCCAGGGAAATAGATCTGTTATTATCCTCCATTTTACAGTGAAGGAAACTGAGGCAAACAAATGGTAAGTGATCTGCCAAGGGCTTCTTGAGGAGGGAGTGCACCAGCACGCTTGCCTTCTGATCAGGGAAAAGAACACAACTGTTGGAGCTTTGGCTCAGGAGAAGTGTTTTGGGATGATCTGCTTTCTGTGTGATCTTGAGGAAACTGAGATTGGAGAAGATGGATGATCTTCCAGTTACTAAAGTGAACGAGTGGGAGCAGCTGCTCCCCGAGGCGCTCTCCACTCCTGAGTCCTATGGGAAGAGAAGGCCGATGAGGAAAGCGCTTAGTCAGACTTTACGTTCTCTCTCAAAGCAGGCTGTTACGTCATTAGTGCCAGTGTGTGTTCTGGGAGGTCCGACCTGGCCAAGTGGGTGAGTGACCTCCTGAGAGGATGCGCCTGGGACTGGCAGGCAGGCATAGGTGGCTGAAAGCTGCCGTGCCTGTATTGATGAAATGGCAGCTCCGCTGAGCGGGGGGCACTGGGGACGCTGCCCGGCTATTCCTAGAAATGCTTCCCTGTCAAAGGCAAGCTGTTTCTGTTCATCACCTGGGCAAACATGTCTAATATTGTTGACCCAACGCCATCCAGCTAGGTCTTAAATACACAAAAGCACAACTCGCTAGCAAAAACAAACAGAGTGAATGCTTGGCCTAGGAGACCCAGATCCCGGCACTTGTTGTACATTCTGCCCCCAGGAGATGAGGAAGCCGTCCCCCAATGGGTGGCAGCACCCCAAGTTCGGCCCTGAGCTTGCATCCTCCCCAACTTCCTTCCCTCCTTTTCCATCCTTCCTTTTTAAATTCAGTTCTTTTAGTTCCAAGAGATGATACCCTTCCTCCTCCTCCCACCTCCCCACCCCCATCTGACAGCCATTAGCTAGGCTTGGATGGATCCTCCAGGGTCTTGAGCCACATTTGTTCCAGGTTTTCCCAATAGGGAAGCTGTGGCAGTTCACTTGCAGTCAGAGGAAGAAGTGGGCTTCCTGGTGGGTTGGGATTTTGTCACTCCTCTCTATGGGAGATCCTCTCTGCTTCCCAAGAAAAGCCAGGAATTCTGTCAAAAGGACCCAGTGCTGGAGAGAAGAGCCGGGATCCTCAGGGTCCCTTGACTTCCCCTTCAGGGTTTTAAAGTTCATGAGATGCTCAGTGAAGTCCCAAGTCATTTGGTGAAATGACAGGATGGAAGGCACAGGTGAGAGAGACAAAGAGAAACAGAGATAGAAACCAACAGAGATAGAGACCGAAAGAGACAGGACAGAGACAGACAGAGAGAGAGATAAGGAGACAGAGAGATGAAAACAGAGAGAGAGAGAGAGAGAGAGAGAGAGAGAGAGAGAGAGAGCAGAGAAACAGGGACAGCAGATACAGAGAGAGTCAGGGAAGGATGTGAAGGCTTTGTCCCTTTTGGCATTTTGAATGGTCTCATTCATCCTCACCATGGAGGCAGGTAGTGTGGCCCAATACAAAGAGCAGCGGTTAGAGGACCTGGATTCAATGTCACTTCCAACACTCTTGGAGTGATCTTGGGGCAGTCCTTTCATTCCCCTGTTTCTCAGTTTAAAAGTAAAAGGACTTGACTAGGTGCCCCTCAGGTTGCTCCCCACTTCTAAATCAATGACTATGAATATGGACGTCCTGGGAGACAAACAATGCTATGATAACTACTAACTCAAAAGCAGCTAAGGAGCATCATAGTGCCCAGATCACTGGACTGGAGTCAGGAAGACCCATGTACCTGAGTTCAAATTCAGCCTCAGACAATACTGGCCGTGTGATCCCGAGCAAGTCACTTCATCCTGTTTGTCTCAGTTTCCTCATCTGCCAAATGGGTTGCAGAAGGAAACAGTAAACCACTCCAGTTTAGAAAACCCCAAAATGAGGTCACGAAGACTCAGTCATAAATGAAACAACTGAACAATCCCAGCAAAATGTAGGAATTCTCCGTGCTTGACTTTACATATGCAGTGTCAAACTCAAATAGAAACAGGAGCCACCAAACAGGATCCCACAGCAAGAGGTATCTGAGGCAGAATTTGGACTCTAGTCTTTCTGACTTCAGACCCAGCGTTCTATCCAAGATGGCACCACCTGCATATCCCTGAATTCCTCATGTTTCAGCAGTATTTCTCAGACCATTCTGAGTCTATAGGCTCCCTCTCTGTCAGGAGGGGACTACCATGTTTCATCATGAATCCTCTGGAATTATGGGGATCCTTGGATTAATTATAGTTCCTAAGTCTTTCAGAGTTGTTTATCTTTATAAAACTCTTGTCGTTGTGTAAGTTGTTTTCCTGGTTCTGTTTCCTTCCCTCTGAATCGGTCCATTCAGTTCTTCCTGAGTTTGTCTATCCAAGATGGCACCACCTGCATATCCCTGAATTCCTCATGTTTCAGCAGTATTTCTCAGACCATTCTGAGTCTATAGGCTCCCTCTCTGTCAGGAGGGGACTACCATGTTTCATCATGAATCCTCTGGAATTATGGGGATCCTTGGATTAATTATAGTTCCTAAGTCTTTCAGAGTTGTTTATCTTTATAAAACTCTTGTCGTTGTATAAGTTGTTTTCCTGGTTCTGTTTCCTTCCCTCTGAATCGGTCCATTCAGTTCTTCCTGAGTTTGTCTGAAACCATCCCCTCCGTTGTCCCTACAGCTCGGATACCGTGATTTATTCAGTCCTTCCCCAGTTGACGGACATTCTCTCAGCTTTCAGTTCTTCGCCATCACCAAAAGAGCTGCTATCAGTATTTGACCAAAGGGGCCCCTGTTTTCTTTCTTTGCTCTCCGGGGCATAGACCTTGTAGTGTTATCATTGGGGCAGCACCCTTTACTATCAAGTCATTTTTCGAAGTCTGATTTAAAGACCTTCAGCACTTCATCCCTGGACTATGGTATTAGCCTTGTGATTGGTCTTCCTGCCCCAAGTCTGCCCCCCTCCAGTCTGTCTTCCTGCTGCCAAATTGATCTTCCTAAAATGCAAAAATCCCATTATGGAACAGCCACTCCCTCTCACTTCCAAGAGCCAATATAAAATCCTCTAATGTTGTTCAAACCCCTTTGCAGCTTGCCCCTCCTACATGTTGCTCATCTCCTACTTCCCTCCCTCTCCATATTCTGTGATCAGGTGACGCTGGCCTTCTTGCCCTTCCCTGCACGAGACCCTCCATGCCCTCCTGGTTTGGTACTTTTCCTCAGTGTCCCATGCTTGGACTGTCCCTCTCCTGTTTCCTCCTCCTGGCTTCCCCGGCTACTTTCAAGTGTTGGCTGAAAATCCCACCTTCTGCAAGTCTTTCTCACTCCTCCAGAAGCAAGGCCCCTTTCTCTTTTGATCACCCCCAATTTATCTTGAATTGATGCCATTTGTATGTAGCTGTTAGCGTGTTGTTTCTGCTCCCCCAAACAGGAGGCACTTTTAAAATGCTTGCTTACTGTTGGTTGGTTGCCTCCACGAAGCTTTCCCTGGTTACTCCAGCTTGCCATCACCCTCCTTTCTCTTGTCCAGACTACTTTGCATCTCTGTGTATTTATCCTCAGGTCTATTTATTTGTGTTCACAACTTGCTGATTAAATATTTGCAATCAATGAATAAGCTGGCATCATGACATTCAGAGAGACTTCTGTGACCTGGGTAAACAAGACAGTGCTTGCTCCATTTTGGACTCCAACTATACTGGAGTTTTATGTCTCACACATAGGAGAATTGGTAGCTTGGGGGCACATAGGGAACCCCCAAATTGGGAGAGATCTTGGACCCACATAATCACAATTTTTGCCTGAGCGAGGATCCTTGTGTGATCAGAGCCAGATAGTTCTTCAGCCTCCATTCAGGGATCCAGAGCACTCCTTCCACTGAGGCACCGTTCCAATGGTGGGGAAGTTTTTCCTGACATAAAGCTCCAATTGAATTCTTTTCAGTTTCCACCCATTGTTCCTGGGTCTTTCCTCTGGGGGCCTGGCAGAAGAAGATCTCTCTCTCTCTCTCTCTCTCTCTCTCTCTCTCTCTCTCTCTCTCTCTCTCTCTCTCTCTCTGTCTCTCTCTCTCTGTCTCTCTCTCTCTGTCTCTCTCTCTTAATTTTTTTTTTTTTTTTGCTGAGGCAACTGGGGTTAAGTGACTTGCCGAGGGTCACACAGGTAGGAGGTTTTAAGTATCTGAGACCTGAGTTCCTCCTGACTTCAGGGCTGGTGCTCTATCCGCTGCTCCACCTATTTCCCTAATATTTCTCTTTTGCACAAGATCCCTTCAGTGGCTTGGAGGAAGATGGCGGAGCCTCCAAATGTCTCCCCAGCAGCAGCTTCTTGAACTGACCCATACGTATATGGCCTTAATTGGACACTTGTCACCATCTTAGTTACTGTCGGCCTGCATGCATGTGCGTCCTTCCCAAAATGCGATCCAGCAGAGCTGAATGCAGGGCTGCACGTGTGGTCTGGGATGGTCACACTGTCTTTCTCCCAATGAAGCTTTCAAGGCTCACATCTCATATGACTGTAACTCACTGAGTCTGCTAAAACCTGCAATTGTCTTTAATACTAACTCTTCCCGAGTCAGATTCATCCCTCAGTCTTGTCCTTGTGAACCAGACTGCAAGACTCTAGTTATCTTAGTTCTGTTGTTATTTTGTGTCTCAAATATTATCCCTATGACCTTGAGAAACTCATTTGACTTTCCTCAGCCTCAGTTTTCCTCATCCACAAAATGGGTGTGATCATAGCACCTATTGCAAAGTCTTCTTGTAAGAACTAAATGAGATAACATGCAAAAAAAAAAAATTGGCAAACCCTAAAACTTTCTATAAGTGCATCCTTTTGTTATTCTTATCACCTTCCTATTCAGTTCATCCTATGCCGCCTCTCAAGACCATTTTTGCCTCTTACATTTGTCAATTGGTCTATTATCTCCAAGGGCTATACCCTTTCTGCTTTTATTAATAACAGTGTTAAGTAACACAGGCCGAGTACAGATGACTGGAAACTTTTATCTGGGGTCATGGGATCATTATCTACAGTGGAATGGACCTTAGAGACCATTGAGTTCAAACCTTGCATTTTAGAGTTGAAGGAATGGCCCAGGGAGGCAGACTCTTGGCCAAGATCATAAGATGTGTGAGAGCTGGGAAATGGACCCGGATCCTTTGCTCCAAAGCCAAGTGCTCTCTTTCCATTGGACCATATATGGCTCGTAGCTTTCTCAGCCATGAAACAAGAGAATTGGGTTCTCGATGCTGAGTTTTTACAAAATTAATAGCTATATTTCAAGGTGATTGATCTTCCTGACCCTATGTATTTTATTTTAAAAACCAAAACATTATTCTGAAAAAGGGTTCACAGGCTCCAGCTGACTGGGGAAGGGCTCCATGACATCCAAAGATGAAGCATCCCCCATTGAGGTGCTCTATCTCCCAGGTCCCAGATCAAGGATCCTCTGATCACAGGAGTTTTTTCTCCTAATGAATGAGATAGAAAATGAAAGATTGCAAAGGAGGTAGCCTTTGTGTCGAGCTATCGAAGCCGCAGACTCGTGTCAAGGGCAGCTTCGACCGGACTCACCTATTGAGTTTGGGATGGTTCTCTGGGCCTGCCCCCTGCATGTGAGCAAGTGCGTCGTGGCCATTTCTGTGGAACAAGAGACTCATTTTTCAGATGAGGTGGAGGACGAGGGGGAGGAGGAGGAGGAGAATAAACACAGAAAGGCCACGTTCGTTTTGGAAGAAGCTTTTAGAGCTCTCAAATATAGAAATCTGTGTGATTACCTGAGCTATAAATGGGACTCAGCTCTGACTTGGCTCTCCCTGCTCATTTCCCTGACCACAAGAAACAGGGGCCACTTTTAATATACTGTTTGGGCTTAATGTTTGTGGATAATTTAGCTGAGTCAGGATAACTGGAGGCTCCGTTGAGTCATGTTTCCAAGAATAAGGCATGCGGCTGATTTAAGAGACAAATGACTTAGGAGAGGCCCCGGTGGATCAAAGGATGAGTGTGGGGGAAGGGAGGCTGGCAGCGGTGGCCATCGAGGCATGGTCTGGCCATTGGGCTGACTTCCCAGGATATGGTAATGGAGGCCTTTAAATAGAGTCTAGGGAGGATGATTGGGATCGGGGAGTCATTTCCTAGTCATTTGTGAACTTTGGCTCTAATCCCTAGTAGCTGGGGGTCACTTATGAAATCATGGAGTGTTTGAGCTGGAGCAAAGCTCTCAAGGAAACTCAACATCCATGTGGTCCATGAGGAATCTAAGGCTGAGGCTATGTGACCTCTCCAAGGTGATACAGCTCATGCTGCGTCTGCTTTGCCTCCACTGACCCTCGGCAAATCCCTTTAGCTCTGAGCCTCAGTTTCCTCACCAGTTAAATAGTGTTCTATTGTACCTACCTCCCAGGGTAGTTATCCATAAAATGCTTTGTGAGTCTTAATAGCTGCGTATATATCAGAATCACCATCATTGTTGTTATTAAAGAGCCTATCCAGTTCATCAACAAGCATTAAGCACCTGCTGTGTGCCAGGCCCTGTTCTAAACCTCGCTGCTCACCTACTAATATATTCCATATAAAACTATGGTCTATAGGGTTGTATTGTCTGGAAGGCAATCTTGAGGAAAGAAGGGCTGAGCAGTGGAAATGGGGCAAAGTAGGATTGGACTTTTAGTTTGAAGGAAACCAGGGGAGCTGAGAGGTAGAAGACAAGAGGCAGGAGGGAGAATTTTGCAAACATGGAGGCCACCTAAGAGGGAGAGATGGATTCTGTGTACAAAAAAATTGGATCTTAGGGGGTGGAGGTGGGACATCAAATCATGAAGGGCTTTGGATGCCAAATGGAAGATCCTATAGGTCTTAGGGGGCCACTGGATTTGAGAGTGTGGAGAGGTACATAGTTAACCCTGCACATTAGAACGGATACTTTGAAACATTCGATCCAATGGTTTTCTTAACCAGAAAACATGTTTTCCTCCTTTCAGCTCCTGGTCCCACCACAGCAGTATCCTACATGTCAGTGAAATGTGTGGATTCCAAGAAAATTCATCACAAATCCAAGTGGTTCATGCCTTGGGGCCCCAACCATTGTGACAAGATCAGGGATTTTGACGAAGCCCCTCCCAGGCAGATTGAAGCCAATGACATCGTGTTTGCTGTCCACGTGCCACTGCCCGCCATGGAGATGAGCCCCTGGTTCCAGTTCATGCTCTTCATCCTCCAGCTGGACATCGCTTTCAAGCTGAACAACCAGATTAGTAAGTCCTGTTCTTCCACGTGCTCAGCGTCAGGGTTGTCTAGGATGTAAGAGGCAGGGCTTGGAAAAGGAGAGAAGGAAAGAAAAGAAAGAGAGGAGAAAGAAAAGGAAAAAGAGAAAGACAGAGAGGGGAGAAACAAACAGACAGAGAGATGGAAAGAGAGAGAGATGGGGTAGAGAAGAAGAGGAAAAGAGGGGGAGGGAGGGAAGGAGGGAGGGAAGAAAAGAAGAGGGGGAAAAAATGATATTAGCCAATCTGATAAATGTGAAGTGGTACCTCAGAGTTATCTTAATTTGCATTTCTCTAATTAATAATAATTTAGAGCATTTCTTTTTGCATGATTGATAGAGAGCTTTGTTTGGAAACTGTTCATATCTTTTGACCATTTATCAATTGGGAAATGACTTATATTCTTATAAATCTTATTGTTCTTTGTGAGCATATGTGTGTGGATATAAGCATATATAATACATATATGTATGAATAAATATGATATATATGTATGCCTAATATACACACATATATACATATATATGCATGTATGAGAAATGAAATTTTTATCATTTTTTCACAATTATGATTGCTATGTATTTCTTTTCATCTGATTTTCCTTGATAATTCCTTAAAATACAGTGTCTGAGCTCTTTTTTAAATTATGGCTTCATATAGTCCAATAATTCTTAAACTGTCTCCCCTCAGTCTCTTTTCTAGGTCAGTTCTTTTTCCAATGAGATATTTCACATTTTCTTCTATTTTTTTTTCATTTTTTGATTTTGTTGATTTGTTTCTTGCTGTTTCGTGGAGTCATTAACTTCTACTTGTCCAATTCTAGTTTTGTGTTTTTTTTCCATTGAGCTTTTGTATCTTCTTTTTTGTTTGGCAAATTCTATTTTGTTTATTATTTTCTTCAGTAATTTGTGTATGTGTGTGTGTGTGTGTGTGTGTGTGTGTGTGTGTATCTATGTGTGCCCCTATATGTATGGGTCCTTAACCCAACTGTTGATATTCTTTTCATGATTTTATCATTCTCATTCATTTTCCCAATGTTTCTGTTGTGTCGCCTATTTATTATTTTTTTTAATTCTTTTTGTGCTCTTCCAGTAGTCCTTTTTTGCCCAAAACTAATTCAGTCAGTCAGTTTTTCTTTCAGACTTTGGATGTAGCTTTTTTGACATTGTTGTTTTTTTGCATTTGTGTTTTGATTTTCTCTGTCAAAATAGTAACTTTCTATTTTTAGGTTGTGTTGTTGTTTGCTCATTTTTCAATCCTATGTATTGATTTGTAACTTTATGTCAAAGTTGTGCTCCAACTTAGAGGGTGCTCCAACTAGGGGGTGGGAAGGACACTGTTCCAAGGCTTATTATTATTTGTGTGTGTGTGTGTGTGTGTGTGTGTGTGCTGATGTTTTCAGTTCTGGGGATTTGTACCTTTCAGTTCTTCCAAGTTGCTATTACCTAAGGAGAACTATGGTCACTGCTCTCTTGACGTGTGATCTGGTTTATGAGTGACCACAGATTCTCTTTCTGCCCTGAAACTGTGATCAGGGTCCTTGTCCCTTGAGGCTGTCCATTCTAGTGTGCTCTGGAATTGTGACCCAGAACTATGGACTGGCAATACAACAGCATCCTCTGCCCCGTGCCAGCAAAGGGTCCCCTCTAATCGCTTTCAGAGCAGTCGTCCAGTTCCCTTACCATCCGTGGGCTGAGAGTTTCAAAGGCCCCCACTGTAGATCCAGGTACCCCCATGGCTTGCTGCTGGCTTGCCTGGGTATAGCCTGACTGGTCTACTCTTTTCACACCAATGAGACAGACCTGTCTTACTGGCCTTCTAAGTGATATTGGGCTGGAAAATTGATGCTTTTTTTTCTGTTAGGTTTGACACTTCAGAATTCATTTTGATGCATTATTTTAGAGTTGTTTGGAGAGGGATTTGGTAGAGCTCAGGTGGAGCGCTGCCAACTTGATTAAGTTAATCAAAAGATTTGTTTAAAGATCATGTGACTGGGGAAGAATGATATCTGACCCACTGTCTCACTCTCATATCTTGCAAGACCAAAAAAGAAAGAAGTAGCAGGCTCATGGGATCATAGATTTAATCCTGGAAGAAACGTTAGTGGCTATAATGTCCAACCCATCATTTTACCAATGAGAAAACAGAGGCCGAGAGGTATTGAATGACTTGACTTGCACAGGGTCACACAGCTGGGAAGCTTCTAAGTCTAGATTCGAAGGTGGGTGTCCCGGGGCCAGCACACACAGCCCCTCCGGGCTTCCTCAGCTGGAGATTGGGGGACTTGCGCATTGTGTGCCAGCGTGAATGCGCTCTATAAATGCCAGCCATGATCATCATTATTTCCTCTTTGGGAGCTTGTGTCACCAACATCAATCCCCCCGCCAGTTGCTTGAGCTTAAACAAGAGCAGGCTGGAAAATGAAAATGCTCGGGTGCTTTTCTGTTGATTTTTGGTAGATCACAGCCCTACCACGGTCAATAGTCTTGAATGGGGGAGGATAAGCAGGTGCAGTGAGGGGGCTACAAAGTGCGGGGCTAGAATTCGCACACAAGCCCCTAACTTCTGGGCCAGCCCTTAGTTACTGTGTTGCCTTTCAAGGCCTTATCTGTTTATACAAAATAACCCCCCGGAGCTCTCCTGTGAACAGAGCCAGTCCACGTCAGAAGCCGGCTTGGCCAGAAGCTGAGAAGAGGCTTTCTCCGGAGCGGGGGTGGGTGGGTGGCCGGGGGTGCTGACTTTCATGTGGGCAGGTTTGCGGTTGGGGGGGGGGGTCCCACCTGGCAGCTTTGTCTGTGGATGCTCAGGCGGCTTTGATTTAGGGTGATGCCGTCTTTTCCTAGCACCTCGCTTTAAGCCAGACCATGGGGGAAGTTTTACAAAACTTCATGGCTCGGTCTTCTCCCAGAGTCCTGCTTGCCAGGGAACCTCAGAGGCAGCAGAGCCACTCCCTTCCTTGGGCCCCAGGGAGTCGTCCCAGTTCTAGTTCCACTAGGAGGACTAGGGTTCATTGGGAGGAGGGAGAGAACCTGGTTCAGAAGTCTGAGGCCTCAGGTTCCAATCCCACTTACTGTACTCCCTCATTATACTTGATCTACTTGCACCTACCTCCTTTCTGCCTCAGTTTCCTCACCTGAGCACTTCCTAGTTCTCAGTGATTCCCAGGTGCCAGGGAGCTTACCAGATGTAAAGAAAACACCAGGGCAGGTCAGTGACACTTAGGCCAGGTATAGGGGAGACAGGGTCAGGGCCAGGAGGTCAGGGCTTGGTGGGTGTCTTCCCTGATGTAAATAATCCCTCCTCACCAGGGGGGTTTGACCTCTTTTTTAAGCCTCAAAATAGGGTTTTCCACCTGGGGAAAATGAACTTACTTTTTAAAACATTTAAAACCTATCTTGCCAGGCAGATTTCAGTACATTTGATTTCCTTTGTAATCTAATGTATTTTATTTTATGCATTTTCAAACACGATTCTGAGAAAGGAGAGCGGAGTTTTCGGCAGGCTGGCTGAGAGGAGGCGGGGTAAGGGGCTCCGGGCCCGGAGAGTGGAGCAGACAGAACATGTGGAGCATGTGGGGAAGACCCAGTCAGAGAACAAGGAGAATGCCCATTCGGCCATCAACCAGTATTTATTAAGCACCTACTGTGTTCCAGGCCCTGTGCTAGGCTCAAGGCTTACTCAAAATGAGCTTGGTTCTAGTGAGGAGACACAAGAAGTCTGTGTGTGTGTGGTGTGTGTGTGTGTGTGTGTGTGTGTGTGTATTCACACACATATAGACACATACAGTATAAATGCAAAATGAACAAATACAAATTTATACCAACTAGTTAAATATAATGTAATTTGGGAGGGAAGGTGGGAACAAGCAATTGGAGGCACAAAGAAGAGCTCCCCAAGG
Source organism: Sarcophilus harrisii (assembly GCF_902635505.1). Classification (NCBI taxonomy): domain Eukaryota; kingdom Metazoa; phylum Chordata; class Mammalia; order Dasyuromorphia; family Dasyuridae; genus Sarcophilus; species Sarcophilus harrisii. The sequence continues at coordinate 9,190,597 of NC_045429.1, forward strand.
TGTTTTCCCAGTCTTACAAATCCATCCTCCTTATATGTACCTGTATTTTCCAAATTAAAGAAATTTAGACTGGGGGATTTACCCAGAGTCACATCGCTAGTGAGTGTCAGAGGCCAGAATCTCACTGCAGTGGCTGCCGATCCAAGGCTCTCTGTGGGTCCCCGGCCACCTCACAATCCCTCCTTCTCCCACAGTGCCTCTTTCCAGGTCCCTGGTGTGAGTCCCGAGGGAGAGAGTGGACTAGAAGGCTTTGGGGCGGCCGTGGGCGCTCCCATCTGGGCCGGGCCAGGGTTTGGGCCCACTTTGACAGACTTGAGTAGAGGAGTACCTTGGCTGGAGGTCCGCTTCTAAGTTAGACAGACAGACATTAAAGACTCTTCACACTTCATCCTAGACTTCAGGATTAGAAAAAGAAAAATAATCCCAGAAAGCTCAGCTAAGCCGGGGAAGGTTAAATAGAGAGCTGCTCATTGTTCCATCCACTCTGGGATGGATTCTGGCTGCTGCCTTTTGAAAAGGGAGGAGGGAAGGATTGGGGAGGATTGGGGAAGAGTGAAGAAGTCTAGGGAGGCCTGGGGAGGAGAAGGGGAGGACTGGGAATACCTGGGGAAAACTGGGCCGGGGAAAGGGCAGCTCAGGACAGTTCCTGGCAGAGGAAGGAGTAATGTGGCGCTGCTGAGAGCAGCCTGGAGACCTCTGGGAAGACTTCATAAACATAAACCAGATTTTAAAAAATAATATTTACCCTGCCTTGAACTCTTTTCTTTTTCCATTTTAGGACAAAAGTTTCCAAAGTCCCAGCTGTGGTTCAAGGCAAACTCCTTCCAGCTCTTTCAAAGCCAGGAGGCAGTTTCAGCTTTTCAATAGACTGGGAATAATAGGCTTAAAGGGCTGGGGGGGAAACTTCAGCCCAGGAGAGCTTGGCAGATGTTTGGGAGCTGAGTAACTGAGCTTCTACTAGAAGCCCATTAAGGATATAAGGCAGGTCTGCCCCACTTGGGTTGTTTGGAGGATCTGGCCTCCAGACCGTGGCCTCCAAGGAACCCGGTGTGAAAGATCAAAGAGGGAGCCTTTGCTGGGAGCCAGCCAGCCTTGTGTTCCCTGTTTCAAGGTGCCCAGGCTGAAGCTCTGGTAACCACTGGCAGGCGTGTGTGAATGAATGAATGAATGAGAAAACCTTTGTCACCTCATGCACCTTTTCAGTCACTGTGCTGCCAAGACACAGATGGCAGCCAATAAGACGGTCTTGTCCTCAAGGAGCTTTTGCTCTTAAAAGGAAGGAAGGCAACCCATGCTGAGGAACAGAGGGGAGGATCCCTTCCAGGGAGGAGAGTCCTGGGCAGGGGTTAGGGAACCAATGGTACAGGGCCGGCCTTGCCAGGATGCCAGGCTCAGCTGGTTCCTGTTCTTAGCAGCAGAAACGGGAACATGGGGCCAGGCGTGTTCCACGTGGAGGGCCCCATCAGCCGTCCCTGGAGCGACTCGGTCTGTTGTAGCCGAGGCTGGTCGGGAAGGAAGACTGGGGTGCTTGTTCTCCAGTTCCCACGCTGTCAGGATCTCGGATTAGGTCATGGAATCACATCCATTTCTTGTTATGGCAAACCTTGGACAAAGACCTTCAGGAGCAGGCAGAGGCAGGGGACACTGGGGCCTGGGCCGCGTGGGTCCCTCCAGGATGGAGCTGCTTGTGGTTTTATGACTAGGAGGGCTATAATCGCTGGGCCTCTGGGTGGCTTAGTGGGTTGGACTGGGTGCCGTCTAATATTCCAGTTACAGCCCATTCTGGGTCGGTTTGTACAGGGCTTGTTCTCCTGAGTCTTGAAGAACATAGGTGGGAGAACACACAAACATCTCGTATGTGAACATGTGCGTCACAGTGGATGAGGGCTGGGCCTGGAGTCGGCGAGACTCACGTTCCAGAGTTCAAATCCAGCCTCAGACACGTCCTCGCTGTGTCCCTCTGGGTGAGCCCCTTCCCCTTGTTTGTCTCAGTCTCCTCACCTAGAAGATAAACTGGGGAAGGCAACGGTGACCCCACCAGTATCTTTGTTGAGAAAACCCCAACTGGGGTCACAAGGACTGAATCCACTGAACATCAACAGATACATGAAATACTCGCGGATGGATATGAAAGGATGTCTATTTGGGCACATATAACGACATCATGCCCCTGGGGCCACATGCACATGCGTGTAGCCCTCTGAAGTCCACCCCACTCCCAGGGGCCCTTGCGGTGGGAGGAGATGGTGACTCATTGAAATCCTCTTCTGTTCTGGCTTCATCTTCCTCCCCTCCCCCTCTGCCCCACGTCCAGTATTTACAAGTCTATGAGCAGACGGGGCCAATCAGTTTAACCGCTAATTTGAGGAAAAGACAGAGACTGGAAAGGAGGAGAGCAGATTCTGTCTGAGTTTTACCCAGTGGATGATTAACCAGACTGGGGAAGGTCGGGATGGGGGTGTTTGTTTGCTCAGATTCCCGGGATTATCTCTGTTTTGGGGAGGATCTGAGATAAGTCTGGGACTTTTGAATGAGAATAATCCCTTTAGAGCGTGTTTATATTGGCCAGAAGTCTGGGAACCTTTGGGCTGTATTTGCTTTGGGATATAATTATTGATAAGCCTTTTTCATTTGGATAACATCAGTCTCAAGCTTTCCGGATTGGTCCCCGGTGCCTTCCAAATCATTATTAGTCGTTCGCCAGAAAGACTTTCTGAGGGAAAGGAACCAGCGGGGCCGATGGAGTCTTTCAGAAGTCTGGCCAAGATTAGCTAAGTGTCAGGTTCAGTGAGGTTCAGGGCCTGGGGAGTTCCCCATAAAATGGAGGCGCCCTGAGCGAGATTGCAGCTCACCGTCTTTTTCCTTTCTTCCTTTTTCAATGTATTTATGTCACCAGCATTTCATATTTTCCCTTCCATGGTTTTCCACTATTCCCCACATTAGGGGATAATAAAATTTTTAAAAATAATAATAATGCAATAAAAGGACAAGTCTTCTTGGTCCTTAGGCAGGAGATAGATCCTGGGAAGTTAAATAATTGCCCCAAAGTCCCCCAGCTAGTCAGGGACAGGTAACGGGCTGGAGGGAGTCAGAGCAGCCATTGAGACTTTCTCATGAGCCGCTCTCTCTTTTTAGCTTCAGCCACACTGCAGGTCTACCCGGGTTGTAATTTAAAGCTAGAAGGGGCCCTAAAAGTCACCAAGTAAGTCCTTTTGCATTTTGCATGAGGGGAGACTGAGGCTCTTGTGATTAAATGATATACTTAGGGTCACACAGGACCAGGACCACTGGATCTCCCGGGTTCTTTTCCCTGGATCATGCTGTTTCTCATCTGGAAAATGAACTGGGGAAGGAAACAGTGGAAGGAAATCCAACGATTTGTGGATTCAGTGAGATCTCCATGAGGATGAATTGAGTGCTTCAGTTTCTGGGCGTGTTCCATTTATTGGGTGACTGCTGGGTGTTGGGAGATGCCCAGAGACTTTGCCCCGATTCTCTTCCCTGTTCCCCCACACCCTCCGCCCCGTGCCTGTCTTCCAGTGCCTCGGCTTACCTTGTACGTCACACTATCTCCCCATTACCGTGAGCCCGGTAGGGTGAAGGACCCCTTTCTGTGTATCCCCTCCCAGTGGCACATGGTAAGGTCGCCCTCATAAATGGCTGTTATCCAGCCAGTTAATTTGGAAGGCCGTTGTACTGTCCTCCCCTCTGGCCTGGGTTTCAGAGCTGTCTTCTCTGAACAGGGGAACGAGGCACCCCAGAGAGGGCCAGGGGATTGTGCAAGTTCCAGGGCTGGTTGCAGCCAGAGGCCAAATGAGAAGCCGGCCTCCCTCTTCCTCCACTGCCTCCTGCTGTGTCATCCCGGTTATTCTGCAGCGAGGGACTTTGCTGACTTAAATCCACAATGACCACAGAGATGCAAATTTGCATCAAGGTGTTGTGGGACATCAAAGTGCTGGGCTTGGAGTCAAGGAGGCTGGGCTTAAGAGCCTGTAGCTCCCCTCTCCCTCTCCCCAAAGTCCAGTATCTAAGGAGACTGGATGGACAGTAGACCCTGTGCAAGTCACTTGCCACGTCTGCACCTCAGTTTCCTCATGGGCAAAGATGGGGGCAGATTGGTCTTGATGACTTCTAGTCCCCCTCCTGTTCAGTCTGTGCTCCCAGGAGTTTCTGGGAGCTCCAAGAACTCAGGGGCTGGGGGGGACAATTGGAGAAGGAGGGAGAGGGCATTGGGGAACAGAAATGGAACCATGCCCTGCCTCCCCGGAGCAGAGACTGCGCTGCAGTCGGGACCAGAGTTCAGAGTCTGCCCCGTGCTGATCGAGTCAAGTGGTCCTTCATTCTCAAAGAGGATTAAAATGACGTCCCCGTCACCTGGAATTCAGGCGAGGGCTGGTCCAGAGCTTCCTCTTCAGGGCTTTGACTCCTCCTGGGCTGGAATGAGCGCGCACCGGGCTTGTGGCGGTGTCGATTCTGGCCCCACTCACTGGCCCAGACAACAGGTCAGGATGGTATACAGTTGGGGCTTAATGCATGTCTGAATGAGGGAATGAACATTAGGAGAATGTTTGGCGCAGGGCCCAGCAGACGGCAGGGACTCCGTGAATGATGCTGTGGAACGGACTCCTTCCCTTCTCTGGGACAAAAAAGGGACAAAGGCAGGGGGAGGGCGCAGAAGCTTTCTGGGGCCCTTGAGGCAGGAGGGGCTTGGGACTGCAGCACCCCCCCCCCCGCCCTCCCACGGGCAGCAGCTCTCAGGCAGGACTGGGCGGGGCTCGGCTTTGTGGGCGCCCTCCCCAATGGTTAGGCGGCCTTGCATTTGGGACCGAGCGCAGCTTGTTGCCAGCTGGAGTCGCTCCCCACCTGTGCTAGTACCAATGCTGGAACTTCGTTTGGGAGGGGAAGGAGCTCTGAGCAAGGCCGTTCTCCTGCCAATCAGCACAGCTTTCATTATGGTTGGTAAGGGACTTACCCAGGGTCCTGCAGCCTGTATGGGCTCAAGGCAGCACAGGGCTCCAAGCTCCTCTACTGAGGGTCGAGTCTGGAGCTGGGGAGACTCATCCTCGGGACCACAAATCTAGCCTCAGAGACTTACTGCTTGGGTGACCCTGGGCAGGTCATGGAATCTCTTTGCCTCAGTTTCCTCATCTGTAAAATGGGGATAAGACTAGCACCTACCTCCTAGGACTGTTGTGGGGATCAAATGAAACCATAAGTGTAATAAGCCCTAAGCACACAGTAGGAACTATATAAGTGAGTATTCCCTTCCCTACCTCTCCTTATTAAAAGCTGTTTAAATGTCATTTCATCAGCAAAGTTTCTGTGGCTCCAAAATCCCAAGGTTGCTGAGAGTGACTTTCTTAATCCTCCAATATCTAAAGGAGGAACTGGGATTCTCCCGGGTTAAGGGGTCAGCTTTGAGTAAGGGGGTTGTGAGCGCCTGCCTCCTTCTCTCCTCCTTCCCCTTCAGAATGAGCTTTTGAGCCACAAGGACTCTGGGATTTGAGGGACCAAGCAGGGAGGCCCACCCCTATCTCCGGGGAGCCCCAAGGGGCTCATTTCCCGGTTAGGGTATGTATGAGGCTATTTCCTTACCCAGCACACCCCGCAGTGGGAGCATAACAAAGGCCTGGAGAAATCTGCTGCTGCCTTTGATGTGGGAGTAATCTGGGCCCTGAATAATGCAAAGAGACCAGCCCCAGAGCTTATCTGATAATGCATCTGGGGCTTTGTCACCTGCCCTTCCAAAGCCTGGTGGGGGTGGGGGAGGCGCTTTCTACCTCCGGCAGTGTTCCTCTCTTCTCACCTCCGCTGTCACCTAGACAGAGGAGCTGAAACTTTTGCTGCAGTTTTAAATTTTAATAGCTGGCAGAGCATCTCCAGTGCTGGGTTTGGAGTCAAGAAAACCCAGATTCAAGTCCTGCATCAGATACTTATTAATTATATGAGCTAGAGTACTTAATTTGTCCCAGCCTCAGTTTCCTCAGCTGTAAAAGGGACAATTACAATAGCACCGGTTAAAGCACTAGGTCTGGAGTCAGGGAGAACCGGCTTCAGATACCAGCTGTGTGACTCTGAGCAAGTCACTTAACCTCATTTGCTTCAGTTTCCCTAATTGTAAGATGAGATAGAAGAGGAAATGGTAACTACTCCAGTGTCTTTGTTAAGAAAACCCCAAATGGGGTCATGTCAGACACCCCTGAAATAACTGAACAAGCAGAACACCAATATAAAAGCACCTCCTTCCCTGGGTGGCTATATCTAAGGAGGCACTTTCTGCAAAACATTTTGCAAACCATAAAGCATCATCTCATATTGAGTATTATTATTACTACTACACTTACTACTACTACTACTACTACTACTACTACTACTACTACTACTACTACTCTACTTCTACTAGTAGTACTACTATTACTACTGCTGTTGCTGCTACTTACTGCTACTACTACTATTAGTACTGCTATTACTACTACTACTATTGCTATTATTGCTACTACTATTACTACTGCCATTACTGCTATTACTACTGCTACTCCTACTATTAGTACTGCTATTACTAATAATGCTATTACTGCTACTACTAGGAGTACTGCTATTACTACTACTACTACTATACTTCTACTAGTACTGCTATTACTACTGCTATTGCTGCTACTTACTGCTACTACTAGTATTACTATTAGTACTGCTATTACTACTATTGCTATTACTGTTACTAGTACTGCTATTACTACTATTGCTGCTGCTGCTACTACTACTACTATTACTATTACTTTGGGCTCCGTTCTGCCTGAATGGGGACTGAGGGGTTAAATAGAACTCTTCCTTTTTAACTTTGCTTTTCTAAATAACATGAAGTCCGAGAGCAGAAGGTCTTTTCTGATGGTCAGGGGGCCGAGCGTGTCTTGGGCCAGTCTGTGGCCATGAAGGCATGGGTCACTCTGATGTCTCATTTGCCAAGAGTGAAGGGCATTTTTCACCTGAAAGAAGCAAGAGTTAACAGGGCTTAACTCTGGAAGCCACCCCGGTTTGGAACTGGGCCAAGCCCCCCCATTTCTCAGATGAGGCTGCTGCTCACCCATGAAGGACACCTGCCTGCCCAGCCTCCCTCAGGGAGCCAAAGTTTGCCTCCTTTTTTCTTCTCCAGGTTAAACCATTTCAGTGCCTCCCACGGATTCTTCTCGGGTCATTAGGTTGCTGGATCCCTAGACAAGGGACAGCTAGAATATCTGTCTCTGAGTCCAAATGTCAGGGCAGAAGCAGAGGAGGATGGGGGAGGCTCCGCGTCCTCTGTGTCCCAAATGGGCAGAAGGGAGATCCGGGCTCACAGAGGGAGATCTGGGCTCGGGGAGGGAGATCCGGAGTCAGGAAGGGAGATCTGGGCTCAGGGAGGGAGATCCAGGGATCAGGGAGGGAGATTTGGGGCTCAGAGAAGGAGCCACACTGGACATTTCCGCACTGGGCAGATCTCGTTCATGCACCTGAGAGCAGAGTTCTTGGCCGCCTTTTTCTGCTGGTCCGAGTTCTCGGGGCCGATCGTCCCTCCCGGGACACGGTCCGCTTCTTGTTCCCATCTGGAAACCTCCATGCTGGGAACGCATCTTCTCTCTCATTTGTTCAGGCAGTTTGGTGCCGTCAGCTCCTGTGGAGAGCAATCTCGGGTCTCAGTCTGGGTGCAATTATCACCCAAGTCTCGGTGTAAATGACCAAGGAAATAAAGGCCGGCTCCTCAAGCTACCATGGCATGGAGGGAGCCCAGAGCGGGCACTGGGTCACGAGTCAGGGAGCCGGGCATTGGACCCAGAGGTTAAATGGACACCTTACAGATGAGGGATGCAGGGTGTCCTGCCTAAGGGAGAGATGGAGGAAACGGGACACTTCCGACTCCAGAACCAGAGCCAGAACCCTTTCCGCTGCACCGTGCTGGGTAACCAGCGCCAGCTTGCTTTACACACAGCTCCTGGCTTCAGCTCAGAATGAAAAGTGTTTTGAACTGTTCATGTGGATACATATACCCTGGTACAGAAGGGTTTGGGATCAATTGGGGAGCTGGACTGCATTCCCTGGGCTGTTTCTTAATCTTTCCTCATTTTCAGAAGGAGGAGGGAATAGAACCCGATGGACTCTGAGGTTCCTGTTTCCTTGATCCTGTCTTATCTGGTCTTTCTAAGGAGACAAGTGACCTCGGCCTCCCCAGACTGAATCCTGGGCCAGTTAGCGGAGTCGCCACCCCACGTTTTAGTTTAAAGAAAGCTGCATCCCCGAAAGGAGCCGAGTTCTGCAGTGGATCGCGTTTTATCTGATTTCATTTTGTATTTTTAAATGTTAGCTTCTGTTCCTTCCAAGTTGTTGGGTGGGTAGCGAGTGGTGGTGTACTGGAAGGGTATTTTTAGGGTGACATTAAAAAATGGATCACAGACCAGCCCAGGAAGCAGCCATTCTTAGGTGAGTCAATGTATAAATAGCCGAGCTGAGCTTTTGTCAAGTGTAACTGACCTTTCCGCCGGCTCCACTGTCCAACCCCGACTCGGGATGGCCTGGCCAGCCCTGGGCCTCTAGGAAACTGAGGCACAAGAGCTGTGGGCCACATGAGGATAGAAACTCCCATGTCTGCGGATCCAGCAACCTAATGACCCGGGAAGGGTCTGTGGGAGGCACTGAAGTGGTTTAACGTGGAGAAGAAAAAAGGAGGCAAACTTTGGCTCCCTGAGGGAGGCTGGGCAGATCAGGTGTCCTTCATGTGTGACACATGAAGCCTCATATGCAAAATGGGGGGCTTGGACCACCTCCAAACCGGGGTGGCTTCCAGAGTTAAGTTCTGTTAACTCTTGTTTCTTTCAGAAACATGAAGGCCAGGGCCTCTTTGGGTTTTAGCCTTTGCTTCAGAGCAAACACTTTATAAATACTTGCCAGTTGAGTCAGTTTCATCAGAAGGGTTGAATGTTGGGTTCCAGAGAGAAGACAGGAGGGTCCTTTGAGGGAGGGTTGCCATAATACTAGTTATGTCCATTTTCTCCCCATAGTTACAGATAATAATGAGCTGCATTTATATGATGCTTGAAGTTTCCCTGATCTCTTGTCAGGCCCTAGAATGGGCCCTGTTCTCCTGGGGCAGGATTCTGAAGGGAACCCAAGCTCTAGAACTAACACAGGGACTCCCACTTGGAATCCCTGAAGATCTTCCTCATCACTTCTGCCTCTTGGAATCCCCAGCTTCCTTTCCCACTCAGTTCAGATGCAATCTTCTGGGGGACGACTCGTCTGGTCTCCCCAGCTTCTAAGGCCACCTCCTCTGGGTTCATGTTCCCTTCCTCTGTCTGATATGGATCTAATTACTTCCACACTGTATTCTCCCTTCCAAGGCAGGCTCCTGGAGGACGGGGACTCGGCCTTTCTTGGTATTGCCAGCACTTGGTGCAGTGTTTGGTACATAATAAGTGCTTCATAAAAACTTGTGGATTGATTTGTCAGTTTGCCTTCCTCAAGATTGTTTCTAGACTGATTGTCTATAGAACATGGGGGAAAATATTTGAGTAAAAAAGATGGTGCCTTTTTCCCATTCCATAAATGTCTTCTAGCTCTTCTTCCTTCCTTCCTTCCTTCCTTCCTTCTTCCTTCCTTCCTTCCTCCTTCCTTCCTTCCTTCCTTCCTTCCTTCCTTCCTTCCTTCCTTCCTTCCTTCCTTCCTCCCTCCCTCCCCACTTATTTTATTTTATGAATTTAAAAACCTAATTCCAAGAACAGGCCAAAGTGACCATGTCTGTGTGCTGTCATTCCCCCCCCCCCCCGGCCCACTGGCCCATTCCATGTAGCTCTTCCTTCCTCTAAGGGTTTTCTCCGAGGTGAGAGCCTTTCTGAGCCCCCCTTGGACACCAGTGGGCACAGGGACTATCATCCCTCATTTTGTCCATCATCTTCCTCAGTCATGGTTTTCTCTGGTGCTTCCTAAGGAGCCCCTTGCAGTTGCCATTTGCCTCGTATTTTCCCCATCATCCTTTGGGTGCTCTTGTCCAGAGTCTGGGGGAACAGGGTTGGACAGCTGTCCACCACTATAGGAAAACCCTTGTGGTTCAGTAGATGAGGGCTGAATCCTATAGATGGAGGCAGTGGGAAAATCGGAGCAGACTCCACGCTGCTTCTCTCGGAGGCCATCCTCTGCGAGCTGTTCTCGGTCTGGTCGAGGCTGCGCCAGGGACGCCACATACTGGGCAGCGCTCTGGGCAGGCACTCCGGTCCCACGCTCTCCGGGGCCTCACAAGTGGTCCCTCGCCCTCACTCCCACTGGAATGGGATGAATCAGAGTCTGCCCCAGTGAGGTCCGGTGGCCCACACCTGTGGCGAAGGCCCAAGGATGGAGACAGGCGAGTGACTCAGGGAGCTCGGCCCTGCATCCTTGCCCTGTAAAACAAGGCCGGGGTGCAAGCCCATGAGCCGGATTCTCTGTGTGAATCACGCTGGCCGGCCGCCAGCAATAACACAGCTGCCGAAGCAGCCTCGTCACTAGGTGACAGCCCTCTGAAGGGATGTCAGGGAGCTCTGGGGTGACATCTGCCTCCTGGCACAGGCCCCCAAAGGGAAGCCGGCTCAGGGACAGGGAGGGGGTGGGAGAAATTGGTCACTGTCAACAAATAGGCCCTTGTTTCTGTTGAAACCTGAGCCTACTTCCCTCCCTGCAAAGGCTGCTGGGGTCCTGAGTCATTTGGGCCGTGGGGGAACCAAAGCCCTTTTAGGAACAGGGCAGGGGATTTTTTTTTTTGTCTGTGCCCCTTAATGATACGTGATGATTTCAGCAGTAACTTTTGATTGTTTCATCACAGACTAGAGCATAATTAGGGGAGGTGAGAAGAGGAAGGCTGGCTCATCCAAGATCATGGACGTAGATCTGAGAGGGATCCCTAGAGTGTCACTTTCCAGATGAGGAAACTGAGGCTTGCCATTTAGAGACATAAGTGATTGCAAGGTCACACAGCAGCATTTGGACTCATCTCTGACTCCAAGTCCAAAGTCCTGTCCACTGTACTTTCACGCATTAATTGTTCCTGGACTAGAATATATCAACCTTGAGTGGGAAGGAAGCTCAGAGACTATCTGATGCCCTCCCTCTCACTTTACAATTGAGGAAACTGAGGTTCAAGAAATTGTTGATTGGCCCAAGCCCATGTAGGGAGGCAGGACCAGAAGGCAGAATTTGAACTCGGATCCCTTGATTTTAGAGCCAGCATTGTAGGCTGTCATCATCTGCCCGAGTGGCTCTGGTTGGATGGTGTCTAGAGGGAGGCTGACCGGGGGAGACCCAGCCAGGCCTTTCTCCCCCTCTCCCTCCCCACAGCCCAGTGTGCTTTCCCAGAACGAGCCTTACAGGTGGGCAATGCCGGAATTCACATCCCTGACTGGATTGGGTTTGGGGTTTTGGTTTTCTAACCAGATCTTTGATTTTGTCGATTACTGATTCTGGAGGAGAAACCACTTCCCCCCAAACCAGTAACAACAGCAACCAACAATATCACACAGGAACCCACCAGCAAGGATGGGTTTATCGTCTCAAGGTTTGCTGCTGGACCACAGAACCAGGGCCTGGACACAGCCCAGGCCAGCAGCCTTTCCCCCTCTGTGAGCAAAGATGGGCTCAGGGGATCTCTCCGGCATTTTTCTTACATAAACAAAAGCTTTCTGATAAGCCTAGTTCCAACTGTAGTGGCTAGAACATAGTAGGTGCTTAATGCAGGGGATGGGCTAAAGTATGGGGCTCAGAGGGCCATCCCTCTGAGGTTATATTCAGTTTTTCCATCATCTGTCTTATGTGCCCAGTGGTTTGCAAGCTGTTTCCCCAAGTAGGTGGTAGAGCCTTGAGGGCAGAACTGTTTTCACTTTCTTTGTATACCCAAGGCTTAGCCTGGGAGCTGGTACATAGTAGGTGCTTGTGTTTGCTGACTTGATTTCTTCCTTCCTTTTTCCTTTCCTCCCTTCATTCTTCCTTCCCTCCTTCTCTCCCTCTTTCCCTCCCTCCCTTCATTTGTTCCTTCCTTCCTTCCTTCCTTTCTTCCTTTTCTTCCTTTTTTTTCCCTTTCCTTCCTTTTCTTCCCCACTTGCCCACGGGACTCTGGGCCAACCACTGACAAGGTTGGACTAGATAGCATCTTAGATCCGGGATCCTGTGAAATGCTGCTTGACTGGCTGACTAATGGAACCTCGAAGCCTCCCGAGCTCCAGGTTCCAGACATTTGGGGGGAGGAGGGGGGCGCTGCCGAGGAGTGCGCGTCTCCAGCTGTAGGGCGCTCCTAGAAAGCCCTGACCACATGCAGGCATTTCTCCCATTGTAAATCTGTCAGGTGGTGTTGAAAGAAGACAGTCTGGGCCCTCTCTGAACTGGTGCACAGGCTTGAGAAAGGATCTTGCTTCTTTCCCATTACAGCCGGCGACACCCAAGGCCCGGGGCCATCTCAGGAGAGGCTCTGGAACCCAACCTCATTAGGGCGGCCGAGAGCGCCTCCGTGCAGGACCCGACCCGTTGGAGTTTTGTTACTTAATGTTGTCTAATGAAATCCCAGGTCAGAGGGTTTTAGTCAGGGAGGGACGTCGACATTAAGGAGCCCTCTGGCCTTGAGCCCTCGGGAGAGAAGCTGGGGGAGTCCAGACTCTGCCTCTCCCTCCTGAGGTTACCCAAACAAGACCTTGATGAGTCAGGGCTCCCCTTCTGAAGAAGCGATTGGTGCTGGGAGCGAGAATCAGGCTGGGCTGGAGTGAGGACTGGACTTGGCCCCAGCCGTTCAAATTCGGGGCTGCTGGAGGAGGATGGTCTGGGGCAGGTAGAGAGGAGTTAACCAAAGGCCGGGATAAGAATTCCACTGGATGAAGGGCTGCTTGAGGCCCCTCTCTGGCCTCAGTTTACCTGTATCTAAAAGGATACGATTGTAGTAAGTCGTGTTCTTCCAAAGCTCTTTTAATTCTAAATTTTGTGATACTGGTTAAAAAAAAATAAAGAAGGTCAATAAGGGAACAGATTAAGTAGTACTACTACATCCAGAAGTAAATGGACACAGGAGTATAACGTCGCCATCTTGCCAACCTCCGAGCACTTTAGAAATGCGACCTGCAGGTGATGCTGATGATGCTCTATAAACCCAAGATGCAGCAAATTAGAATACAGATACCTCCCACCCTTTTTGGGGAAGACTGACGATCCAGAACATAGTTGAGGGTCTAGGAAGACTTAAGTTTGCCGTGCCAGAGATTCACAGCCAAGGAAGGAAGTACATGGCGCCGTACGGCTTCTGGGGGGCTTTCATTGGTAACCGTTTGGGGCTTTTTTCTGTTATGTCATTTTATATATATATGTATATATATATATATATATATATATATATATATATATATATGTATGTATATATGTATTTAGAGACGTCATTTTTATAGGCAGGAGCTGCTCCTAAGATTGCTTAAGATTTCCCAATCTCTTCTCTGGTGGAAAAGTTTTCTCCTCTTGCCATTAGGTTGGGAGGAGACCTGTTGCTCTGCTGGCCTTACTTTCCCTTCCAGTAAAACGAGAAGGGACAAGAACCGCTCTCTAGGATCAAGGCTTTTAAGAAAAATGGAGCTACGGACCACATGGTTTGGGCGCAGGCTTAAGTTTAGCCCCTGGGCCTAAAGGTGGAGAGGCTTCCATCCCAGGCCCACTCCTGCAGCACGGATCACTGTCCTCTGGAAGCTCAGAGCAGAGGGCTGCTCGTGGAAAGCCGAACGGAAATAGTGGGTGCAAACCACAGCTTCTGCTGCAGCTACCTCTGCCTGGCATCCTGGCTAATTTTCCATCTGAGGACTGTGGCCAGGAGGCAGTTTGGGAAGCAGGGGGCTCCATTCAGGGTCCCCAAAGGCAGCCGGGCTGGCCCCGGGATCCTCTAGCCGTCCTCAGGGAGGGCGGTGATCCCAAGGGAATCGGGAGAGGGCTCCCGTGGGGGGCAGCTTGGTCCAGCACGTCCGCCCACCCCCCGGCAAGTTCCCATTCGTGGTGGATGCGTGACCTCCTTCATCTCCCCGTGGGAAGCCTTGCCCACACAGGATCCTGGGAGTCACGAAACGGCTGGTTTATTATAGTCATGGGTTAGTAATTAAAGTGAAGGTGCCAGCCTATGGGAAAGAGAATGAGTCAAAGGGCCAGGGTTTCTGCCACACGCAAGGCTCCGATCTTTGGCTTAACATGTGGGTGTGGGAGATAGAGGAACGAGGGGGCCGTAGCATGGAGGGAGCTCCTAGAGCTGAACAGGGGCAAGCCCTGTGGGCCTGGGGGCAATAAGGACCACGGAGAACCCTGGAACTGGAAGGGACCCCAGATGTCCTCCACGGAGCCACGGCTTTGTAGGAGTGGAGGCGGATCCATACCCCACAGTTACAAGAGAAATACTCCACAAAGGGGAAGGGGCTGGAATTTCTTAAGAGCTCCCAGTGCGGAAATTTTCCCCACCTCCCAGCTGGCCTCTGACCTCGTAATGAAGTCACGAGAGCCAGAAGAGACTTGGTGACGATCTAGTCCAATTTCATTTAACACACGAGGAAACTGAGGCTCAGGGATAGATGAGGGTTCCTAGTAAGAGCTAGAGTGAACCGAGGTATTCCTGATTCCAAACTCAACACTCACTATCAACTGATGTCCAAACCTGAAGATTCTGGGGGGAATAGAAAGGCAGAGCATTAAACCATCCTGCCATAATCCACAGCTAGTGTCAGAGGTAAGATCTGAACTCACTTCTTGGGGCTTCCAATCCCAGCCCCTTGTGTTCCCCATCGTGTGTCTGCTGGTCCCACTCCTGAAGGACAGACTGAAGCAATTGGTCGGCCCGTGTTAGGGAGAAGGCAGGGTGACAGTGAGCGTCTCCGCAGGGAGCGAGGATGTGAAGAAGGAATACTTGGAACCAGTCGGAGCTAGGAAATGTCAGGCCTTTGCTTCCTTCAGTTGTTCTCTTCTGTGGGGCTCCTGGAGCTGCATGCTGGGAATGGGGAGACTCAGTCATGTGGATCTGGTTTTTTGGTTGGGATATAGATGACAAATGGTGAGGAGAGCTGAAGCATAAAGGCTGAAGCTTAATGGCAGAACTGAAGAGCTGAATACCTGCTTCCTTCCCTACATGCACCAAACTGGAGCCTGTCCTTCGAGGGAGTGACCTGTCACAGAAAGACCAGCGGGGGTTTGGTTTACATGGGATTACCCAGGATAGAAGGTCATTTATAAGCAGGTGACTGAAGATTAGAGATGGAGGACAAAGAGCCCAAGCCCCCATTTTACAGATGGAAAAACCAAGACGGAGAGAGAGTCAATGGACTTTTCTAAGGTCACAGCTCTCTGTGACTCTCCCCATCACTCTCAATTCTGCCCTTTGGGCCCAACTAGAACTGGTCCAGCCTTTCAGACACTTGGAGGCCCTTAGCATGACTCCGCGCATTAAATCATTGTTCTCTTAAGCCTGAGCATCCTCAATCCCTTCAGCTGCCTCCAAATGACTAAAATCATGAGCTGGTTGGAACGCTACAGACCTGCCTGTGGAATCCTGGGCAAAGACTTGGTCTTCTCTTACCTCAGTTTCCTCATCTGTAAAATAGGGGTAATAAAAGCCCCATTTCGCAGGCTGTTGTGAAGATCAAATGAGATGTCATTTGTGAAGCGCTTTGCAAACCGGCCAGTGTAGAGAAAGCGCTTGTCCCAATGGGAGCTATTTGCCCTCTTGGTCTCCCCATCGGACTTTTTGAAGGTTCCTTCTGGCTTAAACATCTGTGTCTGCGTGAGTTTGTTGGTGCTCAGTGAAAACCTGTTTCTCCATCAGTCGGTCAGTCAGCAAGCGTGTATTACGTGCCTTCTTCATGTCATGACTTTCACAGCGTCATTCAGTTGGGTCTGATTCCTGGTGATCCCATTTGAGGTTTTCTTGGCAGAGACATCATTTCCTTCTCCAGCTCGTTTTTATAGATGAGGAAACTGAGGCAAACAGAGCAAAGCGACTTGGCCAGGGTCACACAGCTAATAAGTGTCCAAGGCTGGATTTGAACTCGGGTCTTCCTACTCTGTGCACTGTGGTACCCATGGGTGTCGCATCGGCCACAAGGACAGCAATGAGAGTTCCTGACCTCGGGGAGTTTACATTCTGTGGGGATAAACACGGAGAGGGGCTGGGCGGGGAAGGATCCGCAGTCAGTCTGTGCAGACCTCAGCGGCCGGGAAGCCTGAATTGGCGGCAGGGCAGGGAGGTCAGCGGCCCCAGAGCTTCCAGGGGCGGTTTTCCGGATGCTGAGAGACCGAGGGCTGGCTGAGCCTCGGAGGCCCTTCTGTCCCCTGCGGTCCCCCGGGGCCCACTTGTCTCCCCCTCCTCCCTGGCTCATCTCTGAGCTTCAGCATCCCCCAAGATTCCCACTTTCTCTTAGCACCTGCCCAGGGCCAGGTGGCAGGCCGGGGTCAGGCTGGCTCCCCCTGGTGGCCGGACGGAGTCCCTCCTGCACTCCCGGATGGCTCCCTCCCTGCTTCTGAAGCCGGGAAACATCCCGAGGCCCTCTGGTCCTTCCTGGGACGCTCTCTCTGGAAGCCGGGTCCGCAGCTTTGCCCTACTCTGACTCAGTTTCCCTGCAGACATCCGCCATTTAGCGACCGGTTTCCTCTCGAATGCCCTGAGGGGAATGGATCATTGGGCAGAGAGCCCCAAATGCTCGGTTTGGTTTTCTGTTTGAATTTCCGTCACCATGATGTCTCCTCGGACAACCCTGTCTCCATGGTCATCACTGGGCATGGTGGGGCTTGGATTGGACTGGATTCGGGGCTCAGACAGACCGGGCTCGGCCCTTTCCCCTCCCCCATATTGACCTCCTGGGTGACTGTGAGCAAGTCTTGGCCCCCATTTCTAAAACAGGGATAGTGGGATCCTCTGCATTTGCCACATGAAATGGAACCCAAAATCTTCCTTTACTAAGTGTTTAGAAATAGATACGTTGTATATTATGCAAAACATGCAACCATATCTTATGCTATATATTATATGCGCAAATGTCCCTCTTTAATAATAAGTTTTAAAAATATATATATGTTGTATATTATGCAAAATATGCAACCATATTTTATACTATGTATTATAATATATGCTGTGACATATGTCCTTTAATAAGCATTTTAAAATATATGTTGTATATTATACAAAACATATAACCATATTTTATGCTATATAATATATGCTGCAACATAAGTCCTTTATGATGATGATGATGATATATATTAATGTAGTGCATATTATGTTTTATGCTCTGTATTATACTGTATACTGCAACATACTATATTAATGATATCTAATACATGCTATATTATATGTTAATCTACAAAACAGGACAATATGTTACATATTATGACATATGCCACGATATATTAATATGGTATATGTGCTATAATGTGCTATATTAACATGCAATATGTATCATATCAACATATTAAATATTATGGTATAGATTGATGCAAATAGATAAATATCAAGTGATACAAATAGCACTATTGGACTTGCAAAGTTCCTTATCCGTTCTCTCATTTGCTTCTCACAATAATCCTGTGAGGGATTCGGTCAGCAAGTATTTGGGGAAACATTTACATCGCACCGTACTGTGTATGGGAGACGGTGCTAAGTTCTTATTTGTTCCTCACACAGTCTTGGGGGTAGGTGCTATTATAACCCCAGTTTTATAATTAAGGAAACTGAGGCAGAAGAGGTGAAGTGACATAGCCAGGAAGTGTCTGAGGTCAGATGTGAACTTTCCGGCTCCAGACCCAGTGCTCTATCCACTACACCCCCTACAGCTGCCTCTTGTGATTCTTCCCATTTCATGAGTGAGAAAACTAAGACTGAGAAGGGATATGGCTTCCCCAGAGTCACAGAACTAGTAAGTCTCTGGGGCCACATTCGAACCCAGGCCTTTGAGGTCCAGTTCAGAATTCTATTTGTTCTTCCCCAGCTGCCTCAAATTGGAGTCTTCTGTTGCAGAGGTCACAAAGCTTCAAATGAGATAGGGAAGGGAGGGTTAGGGGCAAGGGCTACCCCTTAGGGTGTCATTGATTTAGGGGACTCTCAGATGAAGTATTGGTGTCTTCTCTTTGACGCAGAGTGCTCAGGACTCACCCAGAGCCCTGAGAGTTCAGAATCTTCACATGTCCCTGGCAGGACTTGAATTCAGTTCTTCCAGGTTCTCAGGTTAGCTCTCTATGTGCTCTGCTGTCCCCAAATGTCTTTTCTTGTGACTCTCCTAGAGGTCAGGGACAGCTTCTTTGTCAAGCACAGACAAAAAGGGCCATCCCTCTCCTCTAGAAGCTTCTCTCTGGCACTTCTATGGAGGATGCACGGGAGCAGGAGAAGTGGGAGTCTCACCACCCCAGGAGGATGCTTGGGACAATAGTCCAAGCAAGATGTCAGGAAGCATGAGTGGAGAGAATGGGACCTTGGGGTCAGAAGGAGAGAATGGAGAATCTTTGGACTCAAGGACTATTTAACTTAAGTATTTCCTGCTCCCTGCTGGAAATGCAAAAAACAAACACATCATAAGTCTTTAATAAATGCTTATTGATGGAGCAGAAAGTACCTAGCACATTATTGGTGCATTTATTAAGCACTGATGGAGCAGAAATACCTACCCACACTATTGGTGCTGTTTAAATGCTTATTGGTGGAGCAGAAAGTACATAGCACACTAGAGGTACTTAATAAATGCTTAATTTTTTTTGTTTGTTTGCTGAGGCAATTGGGGTTAAGTGACTTGCCCAGAGTCACACAGTTAGGAAGCGTTAAGTGTCTGAGGTCACATTTGAACTCAAGTCCTCCTGGTTCAGGACTGGTGCTCTATCCACAGCGCCCCCTAGCTTCCCCAATAAATGCTTATTGATGGGGAAAAAATGAAGTTCTGAATGATTTGTGGAAGTAGTCAATAAGATCGAGTGGAGCAAGGGAAAGAGAAAAATGAAGATGGAAGCATTTATTAAGTGCCTACTATATATTAGCTAGTGTACTGTATATGCCAACACAGAAGTGATACTGACCCTGCTCTCCTGGAGCTTCTATCCCACCAGGACCACTCCAATATTAACAGCCTGGGTTTCCATGAGGATGCTCTTGAGCCCTGAGCGGGAGTTGGCAAACTTGGAGGTGAGCGATGGTGATAATTTCTGCAGCGCTCGCCCGCCAGGTTTATTGTAAGGATCAGATGAGTGGCTAGATGTACAACAAATATTTTCTAAGCTTTAAAGCACTAGGAGTCACTAATAGCAACAAATAACATAAAATGTAATAAACAGTAAAATTAATCGACATAATAACTGTAGTGTTACTATTACGCCTGTTCAAGATAAGATTTGTATACCTTTAGTGCCAAGGTATGAGCTCAGATCCACATGGATGATGTTGGATCAGAGATTCTGAGCTGGAAGGGACTTCTGGGGGCATCTAGCCCAATGCTCTTACTTTACAGATGGGGATAGTTTGACCCAACAATTTAAAGGGACTGTTCTAAGATCACCAAGGAGTGAGCGTCAGAGATGGGATTTGAACCTAAGCCTGTGACTGCAATGCCATGTTTATATGTCACCAGATAGATGCTTCCAGGTCCTCTGGCTTATTTTCCACAGTGTCACATGGTCCTTTCCCAGGATCCCCCAGGGTCCTTTTCTGGACTAGATTGCGCGCTTCTTGAGGCCCCAGATCAAACCCCCTTTTTCCTTGTCCCCTGCTCGGTGTCTCTTGGGAGGAGACAACTCTGAACTGTGGATGGGGCTAACTTGGCCACACTGGAGGATTTTGCTGCGGGAGGGCCTGGAAACACTGCTGGGGAGGGCCCCAATTGCCTCCCTCCGTGGTTACCGGAGATCTCCCATTCAAGTCAGCACAATCCACGGGCAGCATTCTATGGGACTTATGTAGGCGCCTCTCTTTGAACTTGGCCAGCAGAGTATAAAACCCACTGAATGGAAGGATGCGAGGCTCTGAACTGGTGATTTTCAAGGCATTTTATGGGGATTATGTAATGCGAGCCTTTTTAATCCTTTAGGATTTAAGTTTTTTGAAGGACTTTTGCAGAATCATTTCCCTTCCTAGACTTTGAGAAAAGAAGTGAGCCAGGTTGATGATGAAGGGCAGAGAGCTGCCTGAGAATGCCTGGGAAGGCTCTCTGGCCAGGCCTGGCATGGGAGAGCAAAATTATTTCTAGAAGGTGAAGGCGGCAGCCAGCGTGTTTGGTAACATTGGCCGGAAGTACGGGCCAAGCTTTGACATCCAAGAACAAGCACCATTCCTTCCCCCAAGGTGCTCATATTCTATGTAAATAATTGAGCTGTAGAAAAGGTACAGAGTAGGTGGACAGTAATCATAGGGGGAAGGCTTGTACCCGGAACAGATGAGTCAAACATGGCGGCAGGGATTCTGTGGCTGCTCTAGGAAGGCCCGAGGCATTTCCTTCTTTGGGCTAGCATGGAATTCTAGGAAGGTGCTGATTTTCCCCCGTTTCTTCTTTCCTTCCCTTCCCCCTCCTTTCTTTCCTTCTTCCCTTCTCTCCTGTCCTCCCCCCTTCTCTTTCCCTCTCTCTCAACTATACAGGCGGCCCCTCCAATAATTTACCCACAAATAAATGTGAGAACTTCTGAGAGAAGTTGGGGGGTATTCCCACCAGTGAGAGCCGGAGCAGGGTCGGCCCATCTGACTGGACAGTGCAGATCTTCCGGGAATTCCCGGTGCTGTGAATGGCACGTTTCCTCCTTTCTTTGTTCTCCCTTGGACACGTACATTCTCTAACAGCTTGGGGGACCGTTTGTATCTGAGGTGCTCAGCACATAGTAGGCACTTAATAATGTTTATTGTGTTGATTTAAACGATTAAAGATGGTTGGTTTGTTTTGTGGCAGAAGAGAACGCGGAGGTCTCCCTGGATGTCTCCTTGGCTTATCGGGATGACATGTTCACCGAATGGACCGAGATGACCCACGAGAGAGTGCCCCGGAAGCTCAAATGCACTTTCACCTCTCCTAAGGTAGGGTCCGGCAGCGGGGGGAGCGGGGGGTCTCTCTCTTAGTCCCGGATGTGGAGAAGGATGTTCTTGTCTGGGACACAGGGACTGGGGGGCGGCCGGTGCTGGTCAGGCGCATTCGGTAAGCGCCTCCTGCGCTGGAGATCCTGCTGTGTTTGGGAGCAAGTGTCGGTTGGTGTTTTTCGGTCACATCCCACTTGTCATGGCCCTATTTGCTGGCCGGGAGGTTTGAAGCTTCTTTAGCTCATTTCGCAGATGAGGAAACTGAGGCAGCCAGGGTAGGTGACCCGGCTGGCGTCTGAAGCCAGGCGCCGCCCGGCGCTCTCTCCCGCACCACTTCTTAGTTCCGATCCGGGATCCAGCAGCTCGCTGAGCATCTATTAATCCCTCCCCCGGGCGCCGGCCGCGGGCTAAGAGAAAGAGAGAGCCCGGCCCGTCCCTGCTGGCGGATGTGGGAGCCCCGGCGCGGCACCGTCCCGGGAAGGAAGGGGACCCTGCGGCAGGAGGAGGGGAGGGGGCCTGGGGAGGCCAGGGGCCGGGCTTTAAGGTGAGTCTTGCCCGGGGCATTCTGAGGGAAGGGACGGAGGAGTGAGCGCTTTCCAGGCCCAGGGCCGGCCCGAGTGGGGAGCCGCAAGTAAGCCTGGGCAGCGGGGGTGTGGGAGGGGGAAGGGAGGGCTTCGGCTGAGGAAAGGCCCTCGGGTTCGCTCCTAGGGAGCCACGGGAGCTGGAGAAGGGCCGGTCAGCCTCCGCTTTATAGCATCGTTGGCAACCCTCACACCGCGGCCTCCCCACCTTCCTATTATTGCCCCTCCCCTCATCTCATCCCTTCCTCCCATTATTACCCCCTGGCCATGCCCAGGCGCTCCTACTCTTACCCTCAGACCACGCCCACGTTCTCTATTATCATGCCAGGCCCCACCCCTTCCCTCCATTATTATCCTCTGGCCACGCCCATGCTCTCATTACTACCAAGGCCACGCCCACAATCTCCGTGATTACCCCCCAGACCACGCCCTTGTCTCCTATTATTTCCCTCGGACCACGCCCACACCCTATTATTGCCCAGTCTGGAGCCTCCAACTGCTCCTCACTCTCCCAGCTCAGTCTCACAGGCCGCCTCTTGGAAAGGAGTCACGACCCCTGTTCTCTTCTGCCCTAAAAATTATTCCAGCCGTCAGAGGGACGGTGCATAAACTCCGTCCCTCCCCTCCTCCCCAGACTGCGCCAGCTGAAGAGAGCCAGTTGTTAAATGTTCAGTCTGAGCGTCTGTACCTGGGAAATCAACAAACTCTACAACAGGAGCTTGATTTACCATTTTGTAGATTGTCACAATAAAAAGCAACAGAGAAGATGCTATAAGGCAGGTTAACCTTGTGTGCCTTGAATACTTCCCCCTGGAGAGCCGGTTGTTAAACATCGACCAGAGCTCCCTTCTGTCTCTGGAGCACAGACAGAGCTCTTGGTTTGGGCTTTTTAGCAGTGGACCGCGGATTTCTGACGTGCTGAACCCAACCCGATTCAGGGACAATCTCACTCCCCGGTCTGACATCATTTCCCCAGGGCCCCACAGGCTCGGGAGCTGGCTCAGTGACCATCTCCTTGCCGGGGCTGCTGTGGGCCGCTGGGATGGGCAGCCATCGGAAGAGCCCCAGCGGCCGTGAGCCCCGGCCCTTTCCCTTTGGACATAAGGAGCCCAGGCAGAGAGGGGTGGGGAGCCCCTGCAGGGCGGTCAGAACAGGGCCAAGGTCCGGACCCTGATCTGCAGAAGGGGGAATCACAGGGAGGGAATGGGCGCTCCGGGCCAGGGACCAGCCGCCGCTCCCCTTTGCTGGAGCCCTCGGCGCTCGGGCCAGGAAGGGAGAGAATCCTTCTCAGGGAACAGGCCAGGTAATGGGGGCGGGGGCCAGGGGGCCCGGTTGTGGAGCCAGCACGGGCTCTGCCAGCCGCCACGTGAGCCGCCCTTCCAGCTAGTTAAGCCGAGCGGGGCGTGTGTTCTTATGAAAATGACAATTTTAAGTTATAAGAATAGAATAACAGTTTGGGCTCATGCTTTTCAAAAGGCCGTCTCGGTTTCCACAGTGTGTTTGGAGAGGCCCGGGGAGGAGGAGGAGGGAGTTAGCGGAGACTGCTCCTTAATTATCTGTGGGGTCTGCGGCTCCCCTCCGCGCAACCTTCAGACAAGGAAAGGTGTGAAGAAGATGAATCACGGCTCTGTCCCCCGTGACAGCAATTTAAATTTAGTTCTGGGTGTCAGAGCCGCAATCAGAGATGACTTCAGAGCCGGGGGCCCTGGTGGAAGGGCCCCGCCAAGGAAAGAATCAGTCTCCACCACCTGCTGTAGTTTGTCCTAATTAGCCGCTCCATCAGGAGGCCGGGGGAGTGTTCCTTTCCAAATCTGTCAGCGACTCGCTTGGGCAAAATCTAGGTTCCGCTCGGAAATCTCCACTGGATGGTGCGGATTTTCTGGTGGGTCCTGTTGGCCGAGCAGATGGCCCAGTATCTGCCCGAATTGGGGGGAGGAAGAGGGGCTGCACCTGGGATTCAGTCGGGTGGGGAAGTCCCAGGTAGGGAGAGTCCCTCTGCCAAAGCAGGCTGCCGCTTTCTTCATCGTTGGGGGTGGGGTGTCTTACCCAAGGATCTGTGAATCTCATAAAAATATACTTTGACAATTGCATTTTGATGGAATTGTTTTCCTCGTGTTTTGTTTACCGCCTTCAGAGCCATGATTCTGATAGAGGTCTCTAGGATTTATGGGTCTCCCAAGAAGCCTGACACAGAGAGAGAAAACCCCAGGGATGGTTGCCCAAAGCAGGCAGCCATGATACTCTCGAGTGTGTCTGAACCAGGTGCAAGAAACAAAGAAGAATATAGCAACATAGGGGTACTGTTACACTTTAAAGGGAAGGCAGGCGCAGAGATCTCTCTGGATGTCCCTGCGGCTCCCATTCCTGTTGGAATGACATCACTGACTGGGGCGGTTGCTGGATGCAGGACTTGAACCCAGGGTTTTCGGGCTTTCAGACCACTCAATGTTCACACTGTTCCTCCATGAAAATAATGCACTTAGGCAGAAGAAGGGAGTCATTTCCATAGATGCATAACTAAGAGGCCTTAGAGACCAAGTCCTTCCTGCTGGGCTCTGGGGGTGCCCCCCCCAGTTCTGCCCCTCCCCACTGCAGTCCACTTTCTCTTCCTGGGTTCTTTCTCCGCCCTCCTCTTTCTTAGTGCTCCCATCTGACGGCTCCTTCCCAGTCTTCCTCATTGGTTCGTCTGCCATTTTGTCATCCCTAACTATGGGCTTCCAGTGACTTACCTCAATCCCCCTTTCTTCTTCCTCCCCCCACTTGCTCTCAGCATCAGCTCTCTGCAGATTCCCAATCTCCATATCCAGCCTCAGTCTTTCTTCTGCGCTTCAGGCCTGGATCCCAGCTGCCTCACAGACACACGTTATACCGTATGACCCAGAGAGCTCTCAGACTCACCATGTCCAGAACAGGACTCATCTTCCCCCAGTCACTTTCCAGTTTCTAGGAATCTACCACTAGTCTTTCTACTCTTGGTTATAACCGTGGTGTTACATTGGGCATCTCAGACTTTCTCACTCCATTAGCCAATCCCTCACCAAACTTCACTGTTTTTGTCTTCCACAAAACCTCCTGATTCCTCCTCTCCACTCACCATTTTATCTCAAGTATTCACCATATATTGTTGAGATCGTTGCAACGACCTCCCAACTGGCCTCCCTGCCTCCAGCCCATCCTGCCCACTGCTGCCAAAGGAATGTTCTCTAAGGAAGGATCTGACTGTCATTGTAACTGAGCCAAAAAAGTAGGTGCTTTTTATTAAGGACCTACTGTATATAGTCAAAAGTGAACCCCAAGGACTGGGAAGGACCTGGAGTTCATTGAGTTTATCGGGGTTGGGTTGAATGAAGTGGAAGGCTTGGCTAAGGATTTGAGAGGCAGTAACCTGTTAGAGGGTTGGGACATGTCCTGTTTAAATCAGAATTGGGGAGAGACAGTTGGGAAAAATTTATCTGAGTGAAAGCAAGACTTCACGAGAACTAAAACTGTCTAAATTGTCCTGGCCACCTCGGGAAGCAGCGAGCCTCTCCTGGCTGACTTGGTCTTTAAGCAGAGGCTAGATGGCCAATTGTGAGGGTCCAGAATGGTATAGATGCCCTCAGAGATTCTATGCTGTCTCTGCGTGTGCACACACATGCATGTAATAGCATAATAACCTAACTTGACATTAATAGCTATAGAGGATTTATCTATCTTCTATTTTCTAGGTTGGTCTCTTGGCAATTGGGATGGGCAAATCTTCTACATTTGCCATTTATATCTTTAGTTCACCAGGACCCAGCATATAATCGGTGCTTAATAAATGCTTATTATTAGATGGAAATGGATCTGAGCAATATGCATTTTCCATGTCCTTACCTCTTCTCTTTAGAAGATTTCACTGGGCAGCCTTGGTAGAGTTTCAGGGCTCCATATTAACTGATAATCACGGGCTCCTCTAGGACCATTGGGTCGAAGTTTCAGAGCTGAATTTAGGCTCATGCTGTTGGGGCAAACGTCCTAATGATTAGAACTGTCCTATGGTGGAATGAGGTGCTTCTGGAGGTAATGGTCTTTTCGCCTTCATCCCAAGCACTCATCAAGCACAAGTTGGGTGATCATGGATGAGGGTGATAGGATCA
The DNA here is from genome assembly GCF_902635505.1 of Sarcophilus harrisii. Lineage (NCBI taxonomy): Eukaryota > Metazoa > Chordata > Mammalia > Dasyuromorphia > Dasyuridae > Sarcophilus > Sarcophilus harrisii. The sequence continues at coordinate 9,216,324 of NC_045429.1, forward strand.
GACCTAGGGAAGGATCTCAGAGACCGACACATCTGACCCCCTCATTTTACAGAAAAGGAAACTGAATCTGGGGAGTCTGGGACCTGCCCAAAACCATGGTAGTGGTCAAAGACACACTATTGTAGGAAGGAGCTCTTGGTTAGGTAAGAGTAAAAATGAATGGATCCTGGGCTCCGTTCCAGCGTGGGAGCTCTGTCAATGCCTCTGCAAGAGTTAACAGGGGTTCACCTTGACTGGGAAAGAAGCTGTGGGCCATTAAAGGGGTTTAGAAATGTCTCTGTCACAATGAGATAGGATAAGGTTGGAATAATGCTGAGTTGGTGAATTTAGAAAAATATGGAAAGACTCCAACCTTAGAAAGATGACGTTATCCACCTTCTGAGAAAAAAGGATGAACAACTGCAGTATAACCTTATTTAGATGTATATGAATGTGTATTGCATATATGAATATGATTATAAGCATCTATGTATGTATATATGCATATGTATATACACATATATATATGTGTGTATGTATATATACACAAACATAGACATATATGTATATATTAATATATCCATGCTTACTGTTAAGGAGAAAGAGAGGGAAGAAAGAGTTGAAAAAGAATAAACAAAAAGCGCGAAAAACAAAAGAAAACCAAGAAGGAAATAAAGATGGGCAATTCTGGATCCGTCTTCTATTATTACAAACACTTCCTTGAAATAGAAATTGATTGTTACATATTTTGAATTCTCTCATGTTCTACATGACAATGTTTTTCCTTTTTTCTGCCTTTTAAAAATTTTTCTGTTGTTTTTCTATTTTGTCTTTGTTTAATATATATATATATATATATATATATATATATATATATATATATATATATAAAGGAAATGTGTGTATTTTACCCTCTTCTACCACTGTGATCAACCTCCATCCTTTTCCTCCAGATCCCAGAACATGAAGGCCGTTACTATGAATGTGATGTCCTCCCTTTCATGGAAATTGGGACTGTGGCTCACAAATACTACCTCTTCAATATCCGGCTGCCGGTGAATGAAAAGAAGAAAATCAACGTTGGCATTGGAGAGATCAAGGACATCCGCTTGGTGGTGAGTGCAAATTGGGGACCCATTTTAGGGATCCTGCAAAGTTCCCTGAACTTCCCTGAATACATGTATGTGTTGACAGAGCACTGGCCATTTGACGTAACTAACATAATCCTAGAAAAGTGGGTATAGTGATGGCCGCATCTGGCTTCTTGGGGTAGGGAGCTGGTGGGGCAGTGGGTAAAGCACTGGGCCTAGGGTCAGGGAGACCCAAGGTTTTAGCATTAGGAAGACCTGAATTGGTATTGTTCAGGTGAGACTTTCTTTTCTTTTGTACAAAACCAAACCTTTGTCTTCAGGAAAAGTAAAAGCCGAGTTCCGAGTTCAGAGAGGGACAGCCCCCCCATTAACTCACCTTCTGTTTTGATAAGGGAGCAGAGCCGCCCCAAGCTGCCATTTACTCCCTTCTCCATCGCTAACTTGCTGTTCAGTCTTGGGGGAATCAACCTCTCCAATCCTCCATATGGACCTGGGGGTGAGGACCCTAGCCAACTGTGATTGTGAACCCTACAAGGCTTGACTGCCCAGAAATGGGCTGCCCCCTCTCCCCCTGACTTTTTGCCAGAAGATGGCACTCAGCCCTGATGCCCCAAATTGATTTTGGCCTTTCTCGCCCCCCCCCCCAGTTTATATCACCTCCCCCAACACCTTCCATTTATTATGTATGTGCCACACCTTATATGCACTTTCCTTTTTATGTATTTTGGGTAACCTCGTTAAAGGTGAGGAAGGTCTCGCTTTTGTTTTTGGAACCCTGTTCCTGGCACACAGTAGGTGCTTCATAAAGAAATACGTGCTGTTTGTTTATATGATTTTTCTGTAGGGAATTCATCAAAATGGAGGCTTCACCAAGGTGTGGTTTGCCATGAAAACCTTCCTTACCCCCAGCATCTTCATCATCATGGTGTGGTATTGGCGGCGGATCACGATGATGACACGGCCTCCCGTCCTATTAGAGAAGTGAGTCACGGCTCTCCGTGGCCATGGCAGCCTCCCTCTGTCTCACTCTCTGAACCCTTTGCAAACAGCCTATGAGAGCTCTGACTGGGGGTCTGTGGGGCTGCTCCCAGGGGGAACCTTCTCCTTTCCCTGATTCATGAAGAAGAATCTGATTGGGCCAGGTTGTGGGGAGCCTTGGGTGCTGAGGCAGAAGGAAACATGGCCATAGTGGCCTCCTTCTGTCCCTCTCCCTCCGAGCCCTCTGCAAACAGCCTCAGAGGATCTGACTAGGGGTCCAGGGGGCTATACCCTTCTCCTTTCCCTAATTCATGAAGAAGGGCTTGATGGGGCCAGATTGTGGGGAGCCTTGGGTGCCGAGGCAGAAGGAAACGTGGATTATGTGTCCACCTCAGTTTCCTCTAGCATGAGGCGGGTGGCTGCCATCAGGATCCCCGCCCCAAGCCCCTCAGGCCCCCAGCACCTGCAGGAGGCGGTCAGCACCAAGGGTCCCCCAGCAGGTGCTGCCCAAAGGCCTGGATCCTGGCTCGGGGACCCCCGTCACCTGGTCAGTGCCCAACTGAGGGCAATAGAACCTGAGGCTGGTGGCAACGCTGATGACGACCTCTGACCAAATGCACTTTAAGCATATGAAGGGGTCTATTTCCATCTGAGGTCTTGTCTGGGCTGCCCCTGCCACATCCTGAGGGCCCCTCCAGAGGCCTCTGTGCTCCCCAAAGCCTGATGGCCCCCCAACTCTCTCCTTCGCAGAGTCATCTTCGCCCTGGGCATTTCCATGACGTTCATCAACATCCCGGTGGAGTGGTTTTCCATCGGCTTCGACTGGACCTGGATGCTGCTCTTCGGGGACATCCGACAAGGGATTTTCTACGCCATGCTCCTGTCCTTCTGGATCATCTTTTGCGGCGAGCACATGATGGTGAGAGCGCCGAGCGCAGCGGCCGGTTTCCTGGGCCCTCCTTGTCTATACTGCCAGCCCCTGCCCAGGCCCGATGGCCTGGAGCCAGAAGTCGTCCGTTATTTAGCCCTCGGGTCTAGTGAATGGAAGGAGACTGTGCCCCCCCCCACCATGGGAAGCACTGGGAGAGGGGCCAGCGACCACCTGTGCACCCTGGGGGGTCACTTCCCATCTCCAGACCTCAGTTTCTCTATCTGCAAAATGGAAAACAGATAACAGCTGTCACTTACATTGACTTTCAAGTTAGATATTGTTGTTGTAATCCTCCTACTTTCACAGTAACCGAGGCAGACAAAGGTGAAATGACTTTGTCTCTCTGTGTGTCTCTCTGTCTCTGCCTGGGTCTCTTTCCCTGCCTCTCCTTCCCTTTTTTTTACAACGTCGTAGTCCTTTCAGTCAGAGCAGTGACTTTGTTTGCAGCCCCACTGTTTCACACGTTATGTGATCTGGAGAATGTCCAGTCTTAGGATCAGGAGTCCTGGGCTCCCAGTCTCATCTCTGATTGATCAGTCCCTTGTAGGACCATTGGAAAAATCACTTCACTTCAGAGCCTTAGTTTCCCTGTGGGTAAAAATGAGAATGTCTCTAATGGTACCCAGAGCACTGGGATTTTGTGAAGATCAAATGAGTTAATGAAGAGCACTAAGAAAATAACAGCTAATCATTGGGCTGCTTCTTTTTGCTTTATGGGTGAAGAGGATTATACATCTATTAGCTCATTTAATCCTCCCAACAACCTTGTCAGGAAGGTGCTAGTGTTATCATGATCTCCATTTTACAGATGAAGAAACTGAGGCACAGAGATTAGGAGGTTTGCTCAGGGTCCTATAGCCCAGTCTAGTACCTGAGGCAGAGAGCTTTCTTATTCCAAGTCCTGGGCTCTCTGAGTCCTTCCATACAAGACAAAGTTTATGCAGCAGAAGCCCTCTGATGCCCTTCCCACTGAGAAGCGGACTCCAGGCATTGGTGGGGCCTCCACAGGGTTAGCCCCTTTGGCCCCTCCCCATTCCATCCCCCACTCCATCAGGACCCCAGGAGGGAAGCCCAAGCTGGGATGAAAGAGCGTGTGTTTGGGTAAAAGGGCACGTTTATGAGTGGCCCTCATTCTTCCCCTCTGGGCACCATGCCCGCTTCCCAGCCTGGCCTCCACCTGTGCCCCTGGGCACGCCAGACTTCCCCCTCCTTCTGGAACAGCCAGCTTGCTGCTGAGCTCCTCGTCCCTGAGCACAGAGGAAGCCTTCATCCCTCCTCCTCTTCTGTTCTCCCCCCACCCCCAATCTCACCTCTCACTCTGGTTCTCTTTAGGATCAAAACGAACGGAATCACATTTCTGGCTACTGGAAACAGGTCGGGCCCATTGCCGTGGGCTCCTTCTGCCTCTTCATATTCGACATGTGTGAGCGGTGAGTAAGCCACCCGGCTTCAGTCGGTGATGGCCAGACAAAGCCGCGTGGGCAGCTCACTGACTCTGGGGTTCAAATCCCACCTTTGGGAGACCCCACACAAGTCATAGGGTCCTAGGTCCAGATTTGAATGGGAACTCAGAGTCCAGCCATCCAATCCTCTCAGTTTACAGACCAGGGAAACTGAGATCCAAAGAGATTAAGGGTCTTAGCAGCACAGAATTATAAAGTCACCAGTTTTACAGATAAGGAAACTGAGGCTCACAGCATTCAAGTGACAGATACAGTATTCCACAGGGAGTAGGTGGCAGGTTGGTACTGGAAGCCCACATTCATTCCTTCTATGGTATGATGCGCCACAGTTTCCTCACCTGTAAACCGTGGAACTTGGGCAGGGCGGCTGGTGGACTCTCTGAGCCCTCAGTGGCCACCCTCCATTCTCTTCTGGGGGGGGGGGGATGGGAGGGGAAAGCACGCCCCCAGCTTGGCAGACACCCTTGTTCTCCTGCAGGCATTTCTGGGGCTGGGGATGGTAATAGCACCTACAGAGACAAGAACGGAGTTGGAAAGCCACTGTTGGGAATCTTTGTTTTGTAGTGAGGGGAGAGCTCTCCCCCACCTCGTGTCAGACAGGGCAGACACAGCATCCCCCGTGTGGGGGATCCCAGCCCAATCCTATCCCCCAGACCCTGCGAGCTGCTGGGGCCTCTCCTCCAAACAGCCGCTCTGCTAGACTTCCTTTGCTTTTTGCATTTTCTTCTCTGTTGCCTCTTGTTTCTCCTGGGAGGATATAAGGCCCCGAATAATTGGGCTTTGAAGGAACAATCCCATCTGCTTCCTCCCTCCTGGCTCTCAGAGACATTGCCCCTGTCCTCCAGCCAACATGCCACAAAGCCAAGTAAACATGGAGGGCTTTTCCCTTTGATCTGCCCCGTCACCTGTCTTCTCTGTTTGGGTTTCTTTGCAGAGGGGTGCAGCTGACGAATCCTTTCTACAGCATCTGGACCACAGATGTCGGCACTGAGCTGGCCGTATCCTTCCTCGTCTCGGGGTGGTCCCCTCTCCAGGGATGGCTCGCCGTCTCTCCTGACCCTTCCCCCCAAGGCCAAGGCTGGCTTCCTTCACCCCGGCCAATTTAACGCAAGAGAGCGGGAAAGTAATTAGAAAAATGAACGCCAGCTTTTGAGTCAGAGCTGGACGGGCAGACGACGAATTAGTATCTTGCTTCCATTACAGAAGAGACCCTACGAGGGTTCTCCTTAGCTCCCAGCTGGCCTGAGCGGGCCATTAGGTTCTGGTCGGCCAGGGCAGCCTCCCTGCTTCTCCTCCTGATCTGGGGGTGGGCTTGGGGCAGACTTTGGCTCCTATTGGGATCACTTGAGAGCCTCTTTCTAAAGATACACCCTGAAGTGACCTTGGTGGGCTGGCAGGAGCCCCAGCCAAGCTGCCGCTCCCTCATATTCCAAGGAAGAGATAGCATCAAGGAGATGAGCTTTGCTTGAGGGTCCCAGGTTCTGGGTGGGCTCCCAGACTTCCATCTTCTGTGGGTCTCGGAGAGGAGTTTTGGGGATCTCTTTTAGAATGCTGACTTGGAGCATTTTCTCTTTGGGGGAAGTCATATGGTGAGTGCTTGGAGGAGAAGAGGATTCTTGCTAGAAGTAAAGAGGGGAGCCGGGGAGCCGCCTTGCATGGCGGGGTTACAAGTAACTGCAGCTTGGCTTTTACTGGAACTTTATACCTTCCGGAGAGCCCCCGATTCTAATGCAATTGGGAAATGTTTGACAAAATAAGTAAACTAAGTGCAGGATAGACTCGACAGGTTCATTTGAGGTTTCCTAAGTCCACTTGAATTTTCTCTCTGCCCTACTAGCCTCTCAATGTGTAAAAGAATTGTGTGAATCTGTAGTCTGTGGCTTCCTCTCCCCCTTGTTATCCTTTGGATAGCGTTTTCTCCCATCCTCCCAGCAACCCTCTGGGATGGATGAAATCTTGTGAAATCTCACGCCCATTTTTCTGGTGAGTGTAGCATAAGGAGATTGTCCACCGGGATTTGGAGCTAAAAGAGACACAGGCTTACTGGGCCATGGGATCAAAGATTTATAACTAAAAGGGGCCCTTCAGCACATCTAGCCTAGCCCCTTTACTCAATAAATGAGGAAACCATGTTTCAGAAGGGAATCGACTTGTCTCAGGTCACTTGGAACTTTGGTGCCATGGGAAGGACCCTGGGGTCAAATCCTGGCTCCCTGATTAATTGCCCATGTGACCTTTGGCAAAACACTTGGCCTTTGTTCTGTTAATTATTTCCCATTTATCTTGTCCATGATTTCTTCATATATATTTGTTTGCACATTATCTCCCCCCATTCAATTGTAAGCTCCTTGAAGACAGGAATCTCTTACTGTATCTCCAGAGCTTAGTAAAGTGCCTGGCATATAGTAGGCACTTAATAAATGCTTAAGAGGCTCAATTTGGCCTCTGTGTAATACTGACAAATTGAGTGGGATCTCTGAGCTGTACTTTTTCTTATCTGTAAAATGGGAATAATAATAATAACACTTGAAGTACTTAGCCTCCCAATATCTAGGTGAGACTTCATAAATGTTAATTAGTATTGTTATTGTCATCATCTCTTGTACCGGCTGTATAGCCCTGAGAAAACCATTACCTCCCAGGCAGGTCTCTAAGATTTTAAGTTACCCAAAGGGTGCCAACTTGCCTTGGTGGTGGGTATTTCCTCATGTGGGAGCTCCTCACGCCAATGAATTACACAAAGTCTTCTTCTTGGAGCCCAATTATCCCATGGATGTATCTGTATACGCATCCCACCTGTACGTGTATTGCCTCCCCTGTTAGAATGGGGCTCCTTGAGGGCAGGGAGTATTTTTTTGCCCCCCCCCCTTTTTTTTGTATCCCAACACTTAGCATAATGCCTGGCTGAGTCTCTTTTAATAACAGTAAGAACGATCACAACCATAATGGGTGTCAGTCACGCACGATTTACCTCCTCCTGGGAGAGGCCCGAAGCCGGCCTCCAGTCTCTGCCCTTTTGTCTCCACTTTCCTTTACCCGAAGCTCCCAGATGGCCTTCATCATCGTGGCTGGCATCTGCCTCTGTCTCTACTTCCTGTTCCTGTGCTTCATGGTCTTCCAGGTGTTCCGGAACATCAACGGGAAGCAATCGAGCCTGCCCGCCATGAGCAAGGTTCGCCGGCTGCACTACGAGGTGGGCCGTCCCCGCACCTGGGGTGTCGGGGTGTCGGGGAGAGAGAGCAAAGGAAGCTCTGGGGTCCCGAGGTCTGGAGGCTCCGGCCCCCACATCCAGCGGCACAGCCGATCCCCCCTTCGGGTCTTTGTGCAAGCTCAGAGAACCCTCGGGGATTCCTGAGCCAGTCTCCTTCCACTGGCGATTTCCCACCTCCTGGTTCTCTCCATCATCCGAGAATGGGGAACGTCTCAGGCTGGCTTGTTTCTCAGGGACCCAGCTTTGGAGATACTTGGATGGATTTGCAGCAAGGGTGGGCTTGGGCTAGAGGAAGGACGAGTGGCAGCCAGCGCAGTGAGTGAGGGGGTCTGGAGCGGGTCTCAGCAGCTCTGAAGTGGCCAGCCATGGCCTGGACCAGCAGGGAGACCTCAGGCAGCTGAGGTTGTGGCCCACGGGGAGCACTGCTGGCCATGGAGTTGGGAAGACTGCCTCTCTCACTAGGATTAAGACCTAGGGTGTGAGATAATGCATGTAAAGCACTTTGCAAACCTTGGAGTCTCATAGATGCTAGCTGTTCCCCCCTCTCTGAAAATAAGGATTATCACGGAAGAAATGCAGTGAAACAAAGGGCTTCCTAATTATGTGAATACTACAGATGAGTCTATAGGACATCCTGGCACAGGACTCTGGGAAAGAGCTAGAGGGAGGGAGGTGGCCAAGAGCAGCTGGGGGAGGCAGGAAAGGCTTTATGTAGGAGATGGTACTTTAGCATGTCTTCTTCCTGAAGGGAGAGAGATTCTACGAGGTGAAGATGAGCAGGGAATGCACGGCAGGCCTGGTGGCCACTGCAAAGGCTTGGAGATGGGAGATGATGTGTTAAAGGCAGAGAGAGGGAAGGTCAGTCTGGCTGAAGCCCAGAATGCCAGAGGGGGAGTAATAATGTCCATTAATCCCGGAAAGATAGGTTGGGAGCAGCTTGGGAAAAGTTTTTAAGAAACTACATAGAGGAGTGAATTTTATTCCTGAGGTAATAGGGAGCCACTGGACATTAATGATTGGAGAATCACGTGGGCAGGTCTTTGCTTACAGAAAGTCAATACTTTTCAATAATGGTGCCAGCTGGTTTGGAAATGATAAGTAATAGCATTTATGTAGCACTTGAATAAATGCTTTATTTCATTGGCTGGCACTCTGGGAGTCCGGAGGGAGCATGGTTCAATGGGAAGAGCGCTGAATTTGGAATCAATCAAGCAGTAAACATTTAGTAAGCACCTACTGTGTGCAGGCACCGTGCTGATCACAAGAGCCCACAAATCCAGGTCTTCCTGAATTCCCACCCCCACCCCCACTCCCAGCACCCTAGTCCTCTGAGCTCATGGCAGTGGCCACCATTACAAGTCACCGTAGGTGTGGCCTGATCCTCTTCACAAGTGGGAAGGATTGCAGCCAACCCTGGTGTGCTGGTGGACACGTGCGTTTCTGTCGGCTTGTCGGAGCAGAATTGCATTAGGATGTCAGAGAAGCTCAGGCTTGGATTCTTGGAACCCCTGCAGGGAATCTTAACCAGCTTAGCGGGGAAATTAGCCATGAGACTTGCTATTAATTTGATTTTCTGGCCTCTGGAATCCCTGTTTCGTAGGAGATAAGGACCCAGAAAAATTGGGTTCTGGGAAATGACTGCCTTCTCTCGCTCCACCGAGGGAAACTTAGCTGCGTGATCCTGGCAGCTCAGACCCTTTGTTTGGAGAGTAAGGCTCTGCACATGGCGTTTGTGTGTGTTTGGAAGCTTCCGTGACATTTTCCATAAAAGTATGAAACTTAGTGCTTTGGCTGCCGCTCATGGGGCTGAAAGAGACCTTTGTGCTTCCTCCAAACAGGGCCTGATCTTCCGCTTCAAGTTTCTCATGCTCGTCACCTTAGCTTGTGCGGCCATGACGGTCATCTTCTTCATCGTTAGTCAGGTAAGTCTCCGTCTGCGACCTCTGCCCTGCAGGCAGCTCAGTAGGTGTGATGGTGGAAGGGACTTGGGGCTTAAACCTTGCCCCTGCTCCTAAGTGACTGTGGCTTCATGTAGGAAATAAGGGCAGTGAGTCCGGTGTCCTCTGGGGCCTTCTCTAATTCTAATCCTTTGAGACCAAAACTCAGTAATTCGGAGAAGTCAGGGATCCGGAAACGGAACAGGAATCCTGGATGATAGGCAGCTGCTGCTAATGGGGAGGAACAGAGCAGGATTAAGCTCCCCTCACCACGTTTCTGTTGTGGGAGTCACTCTGTTCATTGCCTTTCCTGGTTCTCCTCACTTCACTTTGCATCAGTTCATGTAACTTTCCCCTTATTTTCCTTATTTCTATAATGCTGTCACGTCCCAGGTTGCCATTTCTTCTACCATTGCCCGACCAATGGGCGTCTGCTCTGTGGCCGATTCGCTCCCCTGCTGGTATTCTTTTGATGTTTAGGAGACCGGGGTTTTCCCAAAAGCAATTCAATGTGCATCCCTCTTATGTACTTAACAGGAAACACTGGGAATCATGGGTATTGATGCTAGTGGTCTGTCCGCCTCCCTAGCAATCAGTGCCACAAGGAAACACTCCTACTTCTCATCCAATTATCTGCATTCAGTAGGTGTTTAATAAGTATTTGTGGAATGAAGGAATGAATGAATGAATGCTGCATCATCCATGTCTGGGAAGGGGAAAAGGTGCCTTCCCAAGGCTTTGTAGGAGGCTCCATGGAATGAACAAGGCAGTTAGCGAACGATTTTGAATCTGACAGAAAGGAGAAGAGTTTGGGAGCTCATTGCCACAGGCTCCTCTTCATAGCTCCGCTTTATCCTTCTGCCATGTTCTTTTGCATATGTTGGTGATGGAGAGATCTTCCTTGAGTACAGACCCGCCCCTGCCGCTCCCCTGCCCAGACACCCTCAGCAGCTTCCTGTTGTCTGGAGGGCAAAATAGACATCCTTCCACTTCCGGGTCTCCATAGCCTGAGTCCAGCTTGGCTGTCCAGCTTTACCAGCTCTTTCTCCTCATCTCTGCTGGTCTTCCCCTGGCTAGTCCCCCTGCCATTGTAACAGACCTTCTCTCCCTCTACCTCCCAGAATTCCTCTCCTCCTTTAACATGCAACTTATATTCCATCTTTTTCCCTGAAGCTTTTCCCTTCTCTCAAACTGCTGGCATCCTCCCCCCATGCTATTCTATTTTATATCCGATGACTTTACATATTTTTATTAACTTTATGTCTCCCCTGTTAGAATATAAAATTCTTCAGAGTAGAGATTATTTTATAGATGGTGCAGACCTGGAGTCAAGAAGATTTGAGTTCAAATGTGATCTCAGATACTTACTAGCTGTGTGACCCTAAGCAAGACTCTTAATCACTGACTGCCTCAGTTTCCTCATCTGTAAAATGCAGTTAAAAAGCCTTTGTCCCCCAAGGTTGTAGTGAGGATCAATGGAATTATATCTGTAAATGGCTTAAGGCAGTGCCTGGACATAGTAGGCACTTAAGAAATACTTGTAATTGTGCCCTTGTTGAGGAAACAATGAAGAGCTGACATTCTGGACCACTGATGGCCAGTGAACACAGGTGGCTGGGCTACACATTTCTCTAACACCTACTATGTGCTAAGGTAGCACTGTAAGTGCTTACACAGGTACAAAGCACTGTGCTAAGTGCTTTTCAAACATGACCTCATTCCATCTTCACAAGAACCCTGGAAGGAAAGTGTTGTTATAATTCCAGGAGATTTTCAAGATGGAGTCTGATTGTGAACCACCGAACTATGTGCCCAGTACCTGGTAGGTAAATGTTGGCCATCGGCCATTACTAAGTCCCCGGGTGTCATATCCACAGAAGGTGCATAGTGGGATTCAGCTCCATTGACTGCTTCCATTGGCACCATTCATGTCCCTAACCCTGGAGAGGCTCGAGATGGGGATACTGAGGCACTAGGAAGTATTTGTCCTGGCCTAGAGCTACTTTTTGTCACTAAATGTTTGTTTACCAAACCTGCCACAGAATACAGGCGAAGGGCCGTGTGGTAAATCGTGAAAGTTTTCACACAGCTCGCAGTGTCAGACATGAGCATGTCCCCAGTGACCTAGATCGCACCAAATCCCTGCTTTTCACATCATGAGTGCTTAGCTCTAGACTCCTGGACTGAGAGATTCATGCTCCTGGACTCTCTAACCCAGGAAAACAGTCTATATCTGCTCTAGTCAAATAAATATCTAAACATTTTTAAGCAACAACAGTAAAAAATAATAATAACAATTCACTTAACTATAACTTTATAGTTTACAGTGTTTTGTTTCCAGTCTACACATTTTTGGGGTTTGTTTTTTGTTCTTGGGGAATGGAATTTCGATAACTATCCTGTGGATTTTTAATGCATTCAAAAACTCTGAAGAGTCTATAAATTTTGCAGGCCACCATGACAGAAAAACGCTTAAGAAGCCTTGACCTCGAGTCACAGGAGCTCAGAAATAGAAGGGATTTCAGAATCCAACTAGTCCAACACTCAGGTGGGGAAACAGGCCCAGAGAGACCAAGCATTTTTCCCAAGATTGTCCAGAGAGTACGTGGCAGAGTCGGGTTTGGACCCAGGTCCAGTCATTAGAAAAGGAGAGAGAAGAGCTCTGGAGCTCTCCTTTTCTTGCCAAGCCCACCCCTTGACCACTTTTCTGACAAATCTGGTCTCTGATCACATCATTAGAGGGTCACTGAGAGCTAAAGGGACCTCCAGGGTCAGCTTATCCATCCATCCATCTCATTTCTCAGGAAAGGGAGGGTAAAGGAGGATACACAGTTTTAGCCTAAAGGAAGATACACAGTTTCGGCCTAAAGGAGGACACGCAGTTTCAGCCTTTGAGTCTCTGGAGCAAAATGTAGCCTCTAGCTCTGGCTTGAACCCTTCCCAAGGTGGCCCCTGTGGGTTTCCCCTGAGCCCCAGAGAGCAGGGAGAGACTGGGACAACCCCTGGAGAAATTGGGGTTTGCCAGAATCTGTGGAGAAAAGATCCCTTCCCACCTGGATGTCAATCTTCCGGAGGAAGTCAGTCTCCCCCATAAGCCTCAGCTTCTCCTTTGGGGGAAGGGGCTCCTCTCCCCCAACACTGAAACAGGACCCCTGCTTCTCTCTCACACAAAGGCTTCTGCTGTTCAGTCTCAATCTCCTCCAAGTTTAATTAGTTGGGCTTTTGGAGCAAAGGCGACTGCAAGGGGCCCGGCTTGTGGGTGAATTTGGAGATTAATCTTACACTGGGCAGGCGGTGTTTTCGGTCCTTAGCCCATCTTTTTCTATCCAGAGTGAGAATTATCCAGGGTGGATTTGGGCTGAAGGAGAAGAGCGGGAGGCCCGTGGCAGATTCCATTAGTTCCTTCCATTCTGCCCGCTGGTTTGTTTCAGGTTTATTTATAGACATCTAAGACATTTTCGGCCATAACGAGATGTCTCCCAGGTAATGTTTTAATAGAGTCATTACAGGATTTTGTGTTCATACCGTTTTCGAGGAGTCTCTCGGTGGTGAGCTCACCTAAAAGAAGGGCCCGTTGAGTAACTTTTTGAAATGGATCCCGGCCCTGAGGAAAAGGAACCTTTCTAAAAAACCTCATTGTGTCCCACTGCTTGCTGGGAGAGCTTGCCCGGGCTTTAAGCTGCATGAAATCGAATTCAAGAGCAATCTTCAAGCCGGATGACCTAGAATGGGGGGCGAGGGAGGGGCTGGAGAATGAAGTGACCTCGAGGGCTTTGTAGTTGGGCTTTTAAAGGCCTGCCATTTTTAAAGACTGCAAGCACAGCAGCCCAGCTCTTCAGGCGGGAGAGATCAGAGAGCATGCTTGTGATGCATGGAGAAGATCAGCGACCTTCGGGATGGGCAGGCCCTGCCAGGCTGCCGTGAAGTTACAGGTCAGATCGCACCGAGGCATATTCCCAAAAGCCTGCACGAGTGCTCTCTGGCGAAGGACCCTTTCCGTAGAAAGAGTTCATCATCTGTAAAATGGGACAGTAATTGCCCCTGCCCACATCATAGGAGCAAATGGGTATTGCCCCTTTGTGTATTAATGCCCTTTGCAAAATTTTAAATGCTGTATAAAACTAACTCCCCCCAAAGTGGGTTTTCTTCTTAGAGAAAACAGTCTATACTTGCTCTAGTCAAATAAACATATGACCATTTTTAAGCAACAATAGTAACAATAATAATAATAATCCATTTAACTATAACTTCATAGTTTATAATATTTTGTTTCCAGTAACCCGGATGATGATGATGATGATGATGATGAAGGTTTTCACTAGAAATATGCAGAGTAAAGTGCACATTTATACATCCTTCTAAGAATCTTAGTGTCTAAATGAATTGCTTCAGTATACTCCTCCTCTTTACCTTTCTCAGCCTCCCTGCCTCGACGTCCCCCCAACTCTGACCCCTCTTCCTCACAGCTGCCTATCATATAGACCTGACCACATTACCCTTCTTGTCCAGTGAGTGCCCGTGGCTCCCTCTCCCTGCTGAGTCCATCTGATTGTTAGTGACCCTGTGAATGGTGGCTCGCCAGGCCATTTTGTCCTCCAGCAGCTCCTGAAGCTCATTTTCATCGTTTCCATGCTTCTTTCTATCCTCTGCCATCCCCCTTTTTCTTCTGCTTCAATCTTTGCCCCAATGAGTCCCATCTTCTCATTATACGGTCAAAGTATTTAAGCTTCCACTTCTATATTTGCCTTTTAGTGACTAGTCTGAATTAACGTCGTTATTCATTTAATAAACATCACTAACTAACGTCTAGAATAGAACAGAAGCCTCTCTCTTTGACTACAACCTTCCCCTTTTCCTACCTTCCAATCCCCTTCCGTGCTCTTTCCTCCAGTCCCCTGTAGTACTTGCTCTCCCCAACACAGAATGTTCTGTCCCCTGGTCTCCAAATCTCCTGCCTCAGGGGCTTTTCTTTGGCTGTGCCCCCAGGCTACCTTGTAGTTTCCTTGAAGACTCAGGTCAAAGATCACCTTGTGTAAAAGGGCTTTCCTGGTGTCCCAGGCTGCTAGAATCTTCTCCAAGATTCCCTTTTAGCTACTCTGTATGTCTCCAGTTATTCTTCCTGAGAGAATGTAAGCCCCTTGAAGCCAGGAACTGTTTTTCCTTTAACTCTCAAGTATAGTACTTGGTATATAGTAAGCACTTAGTAAATGTTTATTGATTGATTGATTGGTACATGAAAAGTGGGACTTGAACTCAAGTCCTCCAAATTTTGAGACTAGCCCTCTCTACTATACCCATACTATTTCTGCCTTTGAGGGGTTTGGTAGAAGAATTATTGTCCCCATTTTATAGAAAAGGAGATTAAGCCCAGAGAGCTTCTGTGATTTGCCCAGGGTCATGTCAACCTAGTCAGAGGCAGATCAGATGGTGCTTGAGAATCAAGGAGAATATCAACTCTTGGAAGGCATAAATTATTTTGGTTTTGTCTTTGAACCCCACAGGCTAAAGAAGTGTCCAGCACATATAGGCTCCTTTTAAAGGAACATCACATGTCTCCTTTTGACAATTAACTTAATTTAATGTTTTTTTCTTAATTATATGTAAACACATTTACATAGTGTTTTTCAAGTTTTTTTTTCAAAACATGCATGGATAATTTTTCAACATTAACCCTTGCAAAGCCTTGTGTTCCAATTTCTCCCCCTCTTCCCTTACCCCTTCCCCTAGATGGCAAGTAGTCCATATGTTAAACATGGTTGAAATATATATATATATATATATATATATAAACATATTTTTACATTTTTAATTGCAGTGTAGTAAAATTTTTAAAATTTAGATTCTGTCCTTCCTCCCACCTCTCTGAGAAGGCAAACAATTTGATTTCGATTGCTCTTATACAGTCGTGCAAAACATTTTCATATTAGCCATGCAGCAAAACAAATCAAAAACCAAAAATCCACCAGAACCGAAAATCATAAAGTAAAAAAAAAAAAAAAAAAAAAAAAAAAAAAAAAAAAGGCACATGAGCTTCTTAATGAAATTGAATTGAACCTAGGCTTTCTGCCTCCAGATCATCCTGAGTGCTTCCACTTTTCAGAGTGTGTGTTTCTGTATAAGGGATCGCAGAGGGCATCACAGGACTTTCAGCTAGAAGAGACCATCTCCTCCACCCTTTTGTTCTGCACAGAAAATTGAAGCTCAGAGTGATAGATGCAGTTCCTTTCACAAGGTCACGCAGGTTGTGAATGAAAGAACTGAGATTTGAACCCTAGTCTTCGGCCTCCAAAACTCACAGAAGGAAAACAGTGATTTCCAAAATTTAATTTTCCTGGGGGAATGCATTAGCCCATCAAAGGTCAATCACCTTATCTTTTTGAAAGTTCAAAGTCAGTGAGACTGACAGGTTGTCATTACTTAGTAGCTTTGATTTTAGGTTATAAACTCAGGACTGTTGTTTTGTTGGTTTTTTATTTTTTAAATCTTTATTCATATCCCCAATGCTTAGCTTAGCATATCCCCCCAGTGCATTATCTGACACATAGTAGGCACTTAATACACATTTACTAGTCAGTAAATTACTTCCTTCTAAGCACAGTACCTGAAATTTTAGAAGCTGTGACCTGGGGAGCTAGAGAGAACTTAGTAGGCAGAGCAGTTCCAGCCATGATTATCTGAAAGGCAGTATGAATAGACTCACATGTGTCTAAAATGTGTAGTAGTATAAAAAGCAAAAGAACCTTGCCATTCATCCACCCTTATCTTCTCCCTCAATTTAAAAATAAGAAACCAAACTGCATTTTTCCCTGGAAAAATATAACTTGATTAAAAGTCATATTTTAATATTGTTTATAATATACTTTTTTATTTATATATATTATGTAAAATATAAAAAATATAAAAAAGTTATATTGATTAAAGTCTAAAGTAGTGACCTATTCCTAATGAAGTAATATAGAACTACAGTCCAAAGCAAGATTATAAAAGGATAACCCTTCAGCCCATGTCGATAGCTCCTTCTTTTTGCATTTGTCTGTTGTTGCTCACTGCTTGTTCTCATACTTGTCCTTTACTTTGAGTCCAGAGCTGCTCTGGTTCCAACTTTATATATGTATGGAACTGCATCTGTATTTGTGTAGTATGAATCATTGTCAAAAAGTATCAATTTGAGACTCAGATGATGTCAAGACCATTCAAATAATTCACATTTGAAGCATCAGAAAAGTGAGAATTATTTCCATTTCTTGTTCCTAATATTTAGGAAAAAACTTCAGAGTTCATCAAAGCCAGCCCCTTCAAATTAATATATATATATATATATATATATATACATTACACAATTTTAAACATATTGATTAGTATATATTTTGCCGAGGCAACTGGGGTTAAGTGACTTGCCCAGGGTTACATAGCTAGGAAGTGTCAAGTGTCTGAGGCCAGATTTGAACTCAGGTCCTCCTGACTTCAGGGCTGGTGCTCTATCAGTGCTCCCCAACTGAGGAAATATTAAAAACCAAACAAGCTCATCGTCTGTGATTCCCCACAGGAGCTCTACCTTGCAACAGTGCCTTTCTCTTCTCGGGGTAGGATGCACAATCTGACTAATGAAACGATGACTAAACTTTAGAGTCCAAATCCCAGCTCCCCCATTCCCCACCCCTATGCGAGCCAGGGAAAGCCATTTGGCTCTTTCTTGATGTGGAAAATAAGGAGTTTGGACCCGATGGAGTCTTTGGTCTCTCCTGGTCCAGGTGAGTCTCCGATTGAGTCAGATATTTAGAACCTCTTTTTAGAGACAAGAAAACTGAAGCAAAGAAGTGAAAAGTGAGCTGCTTAAGGGCCAGAAATCCATCTCCTCCCTGGGAGTGCTGCACGTGACTGCCTCTCGGTCCTCAGTGCCATGTGAAGCAACAGGAAAAGATCAGTTTACTCACTGGCCTTCCTTCCTTCATTCGTTGAACAAGTATTATATGCACACAGTGCTAGGCACTAAGGGTACAGAAACAAATGAAAGAGCCCCTGCCCTCAAGAAAATTGTGTATTCAGAAATATACACAGAAAATTAAATCTAAAATATATACAATCATTCCTGGAAGAAGGGCAGGCAGTAGCTGGTGGCTATGATAGGAAAGGGCTCTTGAATTGAGCTTTGGAGGCAAATAAATCCAACTAAAATCCCACCATCTGCAGGAAGCCTTCCCCAATCCCTCTTAATTCTAGGACCCTCCCTCATTAATCATTTCCTAGTTATCCTGTATAAAGCTTGCTTTTTGTAGATTTGTTGGCTCATTTTAAGACTGTAAGCTTCTTGAGGATGGGGACTAGGTCTTGCCTCTGTGCAGTGCCTGGCACATAGTAGGTGCTTAATAAATAAAAGTTTAATGATTGATTTATTTTTCTGAGATGAGGTAAGGAAGGGATGCATTGCAGGCATAGGGAAGGGTTCATCTAAAGGTGCAGAGAGGTGGGGGAGAGGAGTGTCACGTTGGGGGACCAGGTAGCTAGAGCAGGAGGAGTTTATAGTTTACTCTCTGGGTAAGAGGGAGCCAGCAGAGTTTCTTGAGCTGGGGAATTTGTTCGGAGCTTGTAGTGAGAGACGAAGCAGTTCACCCAGGGTTACACAGCCGGCATGTAGCTAAGCTGGGAATCTGCCAGAGCCCTTGTTCCCTGTAACTTTCTCAATCTCGGTTGTCTCAGCCTTGTAAAAAAAGGGGACTGGGCCCCTTCCAGGGCTCAGCTGGAAGATTTTATAACTTCATGGAGCTGAAGGTCAACAGGGGCAGAATGATCACTTCTCAAGCATGTGGCAGTAGGATTTTTCTAGACTAAAGGCTGCCAAGGAATATTCCAGGTCTGCAAGTCTAGGATTCTGAGGCAAGACTTGAGGAGGGTCCTGGGAAAGCAGGTAGCATGTGGCAGCTGACAAAGATGAAGGGAAAGTGGGCTGGCTTCCTGGAGGAGACCCGTTCTCTCTCGTGATTGAAAATTCTGGTTACCATGAAAGGTCTTCTGAACAGGAGAACGTCAGAGGGACTGACTAGGGTAGGAAGGGCCTTGAGCCATGTCCCCTGGACTTTATTTGATGGAGCTATGGCTGACTGCCATTAGAAGAGGAGATTCAGGGAGGACACAGTCCAAGCCTCAAGGTTAAGGGGCATCCGGTGGAGGAAGAATTAGTCTTGTTCCCTTTGACCTCAGAGGACAGAACCCAGAACAGTGGGTAGAAAATGTAAAGGGGTCACCTTGGGCTTGTCTTAGGGAAAATGCTCTCCTGAGGCCCACTGCCCCAAGTGGAGGAAGTACCTTCCTCTTTGGAGACCTGAATTGAGGATGAATGGCCCTGGTCAGGCAGACATTGATAGTGAGGATTTTTCTTTGTGAATTGGACTAAATCAAGCATCTATGAAGCACCTTTTATATGCCAAGTCCTGTTCTAAGTGAATTAGGCAAAGGGAAGCTTAAAAAGGGAGACAATGTGGACATGGAGCATCCTATCCATTCACACGTGTACGCAGAGTAGTTTGGGGAGAATGGGCACAAGCATCTGGGAGAACCAGGGAGGGCTTCATGGAGAAAGGACTGCTTGAGTTAAGTCTTAAAGGAAGAAAAAAGTTTCTTTCCTCCTTTTTTTTTGCTTGGCAGTTGAGTCAGGGAGGGCTTCGTGGAGAAAGAACTGCATGAGTTGAGTCTTGAAGGAAGAAAAAGGTTTCTTTCCCCTTTATCTTGCTTGGCAGTTAAATTGAGTGACTTGCTTAGGGTCACACAGCTAGAGTGTTAAGTGTCTGAGGCCATTTTGAATTCGGGTCTTCCTGCCTCTGGGGCCAGTGCTCTATCCATTGTGCCATTTAGCTGCTCTAGAAGAAAAACTTTTGAAAGATGGAGAGGAGAGAACACGGCAGCAAAGTTTTGGCACCAGGAGGAGTTTTGCCTGCACCAAGCAGGGAGTTGGCCAGATTGGCTGAAGTGCAGAGGACGTGGAACGCAGCCGTGCGTAAGAAGACCAGAAGCAAGGGGTCGGGCTGTCGAGAACTCTGCTTAGCAAAAAGCATTTGTCCAAAACATCCCAAAAATCTTAGTGCAATTTAATGCTTTAACAACTTACATCTGCACCAAGACTTTTGGGATACGCTTTATTTGGTCCTGAAGGTAAAAGGGACAGACGGTGGAGTTTGGCTGACACGGCTGCTTTTTAAGGAGTGAAATGGTCAGATGTCCACTCTCAGGAGAATCATTTAGACGGTTCTGGGGAGGCTGGACTGGAGTGGGGAAAATCAAGGTGGAGGCCAGTGCAGTCTCTCAGCACAAGGAAAATGAAAGTCTGAAGTTGGGCAATGGTGGAGAGAAGGTGATGTTGCCCCCAAGATTTGTCCAGGTGAAGGGAGGGAGAGAAGAGCCAATGAGGATACCGACCTTCCAAAGCCCAGTGACTGGAAGGACCCGGAGGCTCTTGCTAGAAGTACTTTGGAAGAAAATCATGAGTTCTGTTTTGAACAGATTGAGTTTGAGATACCTCTGGAACATTTGGTTCAAAATACCCACGAGACAGTTGGTGACGCAGATGTGGCGCTCATGGAAGGTAGGGGCAGATCTCCAGCTCCGGGAATCCTCGGGATAGAGATTAATTTTGAGTCCTGGAGGGTCACCGAGGGAGAGCGGATGGAGAGAGAGAACTCTGAGTAGCTGGGGCTTAGTTGGTGGTTTGTGGATGCTGAATGAGCAGAGAGACCCAGAAGGAAAAGGTTGCTTAGTTCCCCAGTCCTGTGATTGTGTCTCTGAAGGGTCAGAGAGTGAGAGGGGAGCACTGTGGGTGTGTGGACCATTTTGACTGTCAGCATGAAGGAAGGGTTGGCCAGTTACTCTGTCTCCAGGAGGCTTCTCTCCCGAATTCCCATCATTCCTTTTACCGAGGAGAGTGCTCGCCCTTATCGCTGCATCCCCTAGAATAATATTTTTAATCCAACAAAAAAATTTAAGTGGCTGCCCTGCACAAAACAAGAGACAGCTCAGTGTCACGGACAACGAGTGGCTCTAAAATCGGCAACACCGGGATTCCTGCCCTGCCTCCGGGTCTCGTACCTTGCTCAGTGCTCTCAGTAGCTCTCTAAGACTAACTTCTCTGGGAGTTGCTTTTGTCAAGTGGCCTGTTATGTTTTATTTTTGACATAATTTTCTTTCCATCTTTGGTTTTTGGACCACCCACATAGCCCCAAGGATCTTACTTCTCATCCTGTCCTAGAGAATAATCCCTTATAGTGATGAAATCAAGTCAACCAGCATTTATTAAGCACCTACTATGCGCCAGGCACTGTGTTGAGGTGGGAAAAACAGAGAGGAAAAGAGAATCTCTTCCCCCAAGAAGTTGATCATCAGTGAGGGAGACAGCATATGAGCAAATGCCCAACTGAGAGATGGGAATTTTTTTTTGAAAATTTATTTTAAACTTTATTTTTTTAAATAACCTTAAAAATTTTCAGTGACACTGACCAAATTGAAAAAGTCCAACATTCTCTGCAATATTTCAGCCTTACTTCTGAAAAAGATAAGAGTAGGATCCCTCCATCTTTTTCTCCGGGCCAAACTTAGTCATTGCATTATGATTATGTAGCATTCAGGTTCTGCATCTCCTGGCGACCGGGGCTTCTTCCTTTGATATTGTGGAGATCGTGTGTCTTGTTGTCCCGGATCTGTGCGCTTCCCTCTGCATCAGTTCATGAAAGTCTTCCGGTACTTCTCTGTGTTCATTGGCTTTTCCCTTGATTAAGATGACCCAGACAGAATTGTTAGCCATCTTTGTTCGCCCTCCTCCTTCATCTGGAGGGCAGTTTGTTACAAGAGATGAACTCCTAGGCTCAGACTGATGTGCAAAAGACTGTTCTTTTCCAAAGAGCTGGAGAGGAAGGCATTTATTATATTTCTGCAGTGTACCAGGCAAGATGGGGGAGATCCAATCCTTTATTCTGTAAGGGCAGAAGGATATTAGGCCCTCAAATGTATGAACAACAATTTAAAATATGATAACCCTGCTGGAGACCAGTGTGGAAGAGGAGTTTATCCCCCAGTGGGGTCACAGATCATGTCATCATGTGGGAAGTGCAAACAGGACTGGGGTCTCTATTCCCATCTGATAGGGAGGGGAACTTCCTGGAGGAAGCCGGCCTCTGTGCTGGCCCTTGAAGGGCGGGGAGGATCTCCCAGAGGTGGAAGCCATGAGCCGAGGCAGAGACAGGAAAGCGGTGATGACTCCCGGCCTGGTTGGGGAGAAGATGGGGAGGCAGAAAATGGCGGAGGATTTGGAGAAGGAAAGGCTGGTTTCCAGTTCTGCCTCGAACACTGGGACAGCCCTGGTCAGTCCCTCTCTGGGCTTTGGTTTTCTCACCTATACAAAGAAGGGCTTGCACTCCAGGTCTCCCCACCCCCCGCCATGTTCATCTTTCTCCTAGAGTTCTGGGGGTAGAAGTAGGATAGGTCTGTGGAGCATTGAATGCCAAAATAAGGAGTCGGGGCTGGTTTTGGAGAGCAGCTAAGGGCTCTTCAGTTGAGACACCTGGGATTTATGTCCCATTTGATGCTAGAAGGTTCTCTTCAAGGGAAGGGCTCATTTCCTTGTGACTGGGTGCTCAGCACTTAGCACAAGACCCATATGCCCCTGAGAACTGCTTCCTGAATTGTACACTATCTCTGTAACATGGTAGGACAGACTGGGAGTCCAGACCCATTTCATGAATGAGGAAACTGGGGCTCAAATGGCTTGCCCCAGAGATAGGGAGGCCGGGGATGGTAGTGGAGTGGTCCCAGGACACAGCAGCCTTTCTTTTGGTCCACTCTGACCACATCCGCTTTTCTCTTCCATGACAGGTGACTGAGGGCCACTGGAAGTGGGGCGGCGTCACGGTCCAGGTGAACAGCGCCTTTTTCACAGGCATCTACGGCATGTGGAACCTCTACGTGTTCGCGCTGATGTTCCTGTACGCGCCATCTCATAAAAACTATGGGGAAGACCCTTCCAATGGTGAGCAGAGCTCTCCTCTGTCCTGGGAAACCCCCAGTGGCCAGAGTGGGGAGATGGGTGGAAAGGGGGGTTTCATGGGGGAGGGGAGGAGGGGAGAAAAGGGGAGAAGGGGTTCTCCCGGTGGCTTCCTGCAGAGGCCCCCTGCCTAGTGGGGCCTCTTTGGGCCCATCCAGAGGATGCAGAGCAGGGTGGGGGTGATAGTGGGAGCCTGGGCGAGTCCCATAACCCCCAGGGCCCGATCCGTAAAGTTAGGGTTTGGAACTTGAGGAATCCCTTTCTTTGTTAAACCTATGATGCAGTAATTTTCCCCCTGAGGCAATTGGGGTTCAGTGACTAGTCCAGGGTCACACAGCTAGGATGTGTTAAGTGTCTAAAGCCAAATTTGAACTCAGGTCCTCCTGACTTCAGGGCTGGTGCTCTACCCACTGCACCACCCAGCTGCCCCTGATCCAGTAATTCTTACAAGAGATGAACTCCTAGTTCAGGCCAATGTTCTTTACCAAAGAGTTGCAGAGGAAGGCATTTATTATATCCCTGCAGTGTACCAGGCAAAAAGGGGGAGATCCAATCCCTGTCCTACTTTTGCTCAAAGGCCCCGCCGTCCCGGGCTGCAGCTGGAAAATTGCGACTTAGCATCCTCAGTCCCCACAAGGTCCCGTTGCTTCGGCCTCCATTTTTCTCTTTCTCCTCCTCCCCACCTGGAGGCGCAAGGCCCACTCTCAGGGCAGGCACCTCCCCCTGGGCACTTACCCGGCTCCCCTGGCAGGTCCCAGGCTTTAGGTGGCCCCCCAGCTGGGGACTCCCCGAGGAGGCCGCCGTTGCTTTTCATTTCTCTCTGCCCAATGCTCTGCGTGACCAGCAACATACCTGGAGCCTGAGGGGATGCACTCAAGTCAATGGTCCAGAGTCCTATAGATGCAGAAAAGATGCTGGGCTGGAGGAGGACGGAGTCGGGGTCAGCCCCGACAGCTCTGGTCCAGGCCCCTCCTCCCGCCTCCTCCTCCCATGGGTCAGACTCGGGTTGCCCGATCCTAGCTGGGCCCCTTCGTGGGGAGCAGCACTGACCTTCTGGACCTCATTTGCCTCTCCTATAAAATGAAAGATAGGAGATGGAAAGACGGGAGATGAGATATGGGAGATGGCCTCTGCATCCCTCTGACCTGGCATTCTAGGATTCTCTCTAATCCCCTTCGGAGGGACAGGGCCTTGGGACCTCGATCCCAGGCAGTGTGGGACAACGGTTAGAGTGCTGCCTTTGGAGACACATTCAAATTTCGCCTGTGTTCTCCTTGCCTGAATGACCTGAAGTGAATCACTTCAGCTTTTTTTGCCCCTCTCTAAAATGAAACAATTGGACTGGGTGACCTCCAAGGCCCCCCCATCTCCAGAACCAGAATCCTCTGGTACAGACTAACCACGACCTTCATCCCCACACTGAACTTCCGGGGCCTCAGTTGGCTCATCTGTGAAACGATGGAACTGACCTGGATACCCTGGGAAGCCCTTTCCAAGTCTAGGTCTGGAAGCCTGTGAAGAGGAGACCTTTTCTTTGAGGTCCAGTGGCTGATTCCTCATGACCAAGGGGTTCTCCTGGCAGAGCTACCGGAGGAGTGGCCATTTCCTTCTCCAGCACATTTTACAGATGAGGAAACTGAGGCAGACAGGATAAGGTGATCTCATAGCTAGAAGCCTCTGATTTAAACTCAGGAATTTGCATCCTCCTGCCTCCAGGCCGGGCTCTCTATCCGCTGCCCCCAACACCTTTTCCTTTCCTCCCTCCCAGAGAGTCCCCTTTACTTTTACATAATATAAAAGTACCAAATGATTTGGGAAGTGCTGGGAAGCAGTGGGGCAATGGGGTGGGCACAGTCAGAAAGGCTTGATCCAGCCTCAGGCCTTTACTCAGAGGTGTGGTCCAGGGCTTAACCTCGGCCTCAGTTTCCTTATCTGTAAAATGGGAACAACAATGGCGCCTACCTCCCAGGGCTATTATGAGGATCAATACCCATAGGAGATGCTGTATGAATGCTTGTCCCTTCCCCTAATGAGCAGAGGCTGGAAGACCTGAGTGTGTAACAAGCCTTAGCTGTGTGACCCTGAGCAAGTCACTTTGCCCTGTCTGCCTCAGTGTCCTCATCTGTCAGATGAAGAGGCTTCCTGGCCAGTGAGGTCCCTTCCAGCCTGAGAGCTATGATCCTCCATCCACCTACAGAGTATCAGTGACCCATCGGATGCTGAAACCCTTCCAAGTTTCCGGAAGCTTTCTTTTTTATTATTATTTTTTCTCCTCGGACTCCGGCAACCCAGACACTAAATTAGTTCTGTCAGCAGCCCGAAGGTCGCTTTCTGGACGGAGCTGTTGACTTTCTAGGCCAGTGAGAGCAGCTTTATCCGGCCCTCTCCCAGCTAATAAGGAGAAGCTGGGATCCCGACAGCCCGGATGGATGTTCCCCAGGGCCTGGGTCCCTGGACCCAGCCTCCCCCCCTTTTGGGGTCTTATCGCTGCCATTCCTCTGTGCATTCTTCCTCTCCCACCCCCTCAGGCCCGGGATTAGCAACGTTTATGCAAAGCCGTGGAAAGAGCCTTGGCTCAGTGGCTCATGCAGGGAGATTAATAACCAACTGGCACTGAGCACCCTCGCTCTGGAAACCTTCTGGCCGACCACCAGGAGTCAGTCCTGCTCCCCTTCCTGCTCCTCTTCCCCTTCTCCTCCTCTGCTCCTTCCCCTCTTTTTCCTTCCTCCATCTCATCCCTGTCTTTTCTTCCTTCAACCCCCCGCTTCTTACTCTCCCTCTTCCTCTTCTTCCTCCCTCCTTCTTTTCTTCTCCTCTTCTCATTCCTCCTCCCCTCCTCCTTCATCCTCTTCTCCCTCCTCCTCCTTCCTTTCCCTTGTCTTCTCCTTCCCTTCTTTCTTTACTCCTTCTCAATCCTCTTCTGCTTCTGCTCCTCCTCTTCTTCTTCTTCTCTACTCACCTTTCCTCCTCTCCTTCTTTCCTTCTCTTTTCCCTCCTCCTTCTTCCTCTTGTTTTCTCCTTCCCTCCTCTTTTCCCCCTTCCTCCTCCTCCTCTTCCTCCTTTTCCCCCTGCTTCTCTCTCCTCCTCCTTCTCTTACTCCTTTTTTTCTCCTTCTCTGCTCATCACTCCTCCTCTTTCTCCTTCCTCCTCTTCTCCCTCTTCCTTCTCTTCTCCTCCCCCTCCTCTTTTCCCTTCCTTTTCCTGTTGGAATCCTAGTGTCAACTCAACTTGAAAGAAGGTGAAAACTCAAGGGCATGTCAGAATCCTAGTGTTAACTCAATGGAATTGATACAATGCTTATTGGTTCACACCTTAGAGCCAATCCTTACAAGGTGATAAGTCGCTAATACTGATAGACAATAATGCTTGTGTTCACACCTTTAGAGAGTTCTTATTAGCAAGAAATATTTAAGTACTCATTGGAGTTCACACGTTTGGGAGATTTCAGGGTTTAATATGAGATATTTGAATTCATACCTCCCTTGAAACTCTTAGGGCCAGACAGCACGCTGGGAGATATCCCACAATCCCACTCTCGGAGAAGCAGCATAAATACAGCTCCAGTGACCCACTCCGAGAGTTTTTTACTTGGGAACATTCCCAGGGGTCAGAGATTCAGCACTCCGGGAGATTGAGAGCCAGAAGCCCTCTTTTGGAAGCAAGAGAGATTCATTGCATCTTCCACTTTGGTGTTGGTTGGAGGCTGAAGAAAGCAGAGGCAGAAGTCAAGGACAGAGCTGCAAGAGCTCTTAGAACCGTTAAGCAGAGAGATAGGCCTCTGAGCTAACCGGGCTATATTGAAGGACACAATAAAAGATCTGAACTTTTATCAGCTGGTTGCAATTTAGGGTGATTATTGATTGTAACTGAAACTAAAGCTGCCTCCAGAAAACCTCCCTGAGAAACCTCTCTCTCAGAGAGAACTATTATTATATTTAAAGAAGAAAAAAACACCACATTTTGGCGCCCAACATGAGGCAAGAATTATAAGAAGAACCAGAGCTGTTTGTGAGAAGGATCCTTCCAGAGTTAAGGAAGAAGAGCCGGTCTGGTCCGAGTGGTAAGAAGTTCAGAAGCAAGCCTCAGTTGGCAAGGTACCTGGGAAATACTGTTGACCTTAGCAGTTTTGACTTCAGAACTGGAAAGATGATGCCTAGTAAATTACAGAAAAATAAAAAGAGACTACAGAATGATCCTCACAATCAAAATAAGGGTAAACCAGATTTGAATACGACATTGCCAATTACACAGACAGCATCTATTTTCAAACAACCTGTAACTAAAGTCACGAACCATCCTAGTAATAAAGTAAAATCAGATCCTCAACGAATGAATGAACAACCACATCAGCTTTTCTGGGAGAAGAGGCTACAAGGACTTAGTGCATCAGATGTAACAGAACAAATTATAAAATCTATGGAACTTCCAAAAGGTCTTCAAGGGGTTGGCCCAGGTAATAATGACGAGACACTTTTATCGGCTGTTGCCAGCGTTTTGCACACCAGCTCTGCACCAATAACAGGGCAAATCTCTGCTGCTGTGGGGAAAAAAACCTGTTGTTTGGCTTAATACATCTCAACCATTTGCAAAACCTTTATTGGTACAGATGAAGATATTAGAAAACAGGAAGAACGAGTACAACAGGTGCATAAGAAATTGGAAGAGGTACTTATGGCAGACATCTTATCACAAGCTGCTGATACAGAAGAGATGGATATTGAAATGGACAGTGGAGATGAAGCATAAGAATATGATCAGGAATCATTGGATTTCTAACACAAGATGAGACTGTTTCAAGTTCTTCAAAACAAAGGAGAAGATTTAAGAAACATCTGACACTGAAAGAGCATGGCTGACAATGAGACTGTTAAAAGAACTTTTAAAATCTTCATGAATCATTGGATTTCCTAACACAAAATGAGACTCTTTCGGTTCTTGAAAACCAATAAGAATCATTGGATTTCCTTGAGATGAAAAATTGTTGATGAGACTATTGCAGTACTTCAGGGCTTACAGGAATTATTGGATTCCTGGCACATGATCTAATGGAAAATGGATTCCTTTGGGACTATTTTTAGGACTTATGGACATGTATAATTCTGTATGTCGATTCATGTTATGAAAAATTATTTACTTCAAAGCTTACAGGAATTAAGAATTATTATTTTAAAGAACAAGAACACCCACATT
This sequence comes from Sarcophilus harrisii, assembly GCF_902635505.1. Taxonomy (NCBI): domain Eukaryota; kingdom Metazoa; phylum Chordata; class Mammalia; order Dasyuromorphia; family Dasyuridae; genus Sarcophilus; species Sarcophilus harrisii. The sequence continues at coordinate 9,244,128 of NC_045429.1, forward strand.
CTCCCTCCCTTCTCATCTTCTTCCATGTTTCCCTTTTGTCCTTGCTTTCTTTATTCTGCTTCCTTTCTCCCTTTCTTCTCTTCTCCCTTCCTTCTCCCTCCCTTCTCATCTTCCTCCATGTTTCCCTTTTGTCCTTGCTTTCTTTACCCTGCTTCTCTTCTCCTCTCCCTTCCTCTTCTCCCTTCCTTCTCCCTCCCTCCTCTTCACCTTCCTCCATGTTTCCCTTTTGTCCCTGCTTTCTTTACTCTGCTTTTCTTTCAAAGTTAGTCCTGGCTTTGGCTTTTCTCCTTCTTCTGAGCCAAGACATAAAATCTCTTTCTCCCTAATATCTCTGGACAATTCCACTGTATCTTAACATCTGCCAGGTAACATTTGACGTACGTTAGCTAATGAGATCCTCCCAACTCCAGGGACTGGATGCCATTTTTGCCCTCCCTTTACAGATGAGGAAACTGATGGTTTTAGGAGTTGTCCCTTGTCCAGGGTCATACAGCCAGGAAGTAGCTGTGGCAGATTTAGAACTCAGTTCTTCCTGCCTCTGTGTCCAGCACTCTCCCTGACACTGGGCTCTCTTGATGGGAATACTTCCTCCACATGTTTGCCCCCTTAAGAGAAGGCTTAGCCAAGGACTGGCAGATCCTCAAGGGGTCCATGGATCGATTTCAGCAGGTCCATGATCTTGGGTGAAGGCTGACATTTCTATTTTCACTAACCTCTACTAGAAATATTCATTTCCTCCAATTATTCTGAGAAGGTTCCGAGAAGGGCTTCCTCCAGAGGTTTGCCCAGCTGCCCCAAAGGGCCACTGATAGAACCCCTGACCCAGTAGGATCCAGCCTGCGGTGACTGAAGGAGAGGGCAGTCTGTCCTAGGGAGGCCTCCCAAAAAACGATTTGTCTTGCTCATGGGTGACCTTGGTGCAGGTGACTCTGCACTTGGAGGCAGGCCTCCAGGAGGCCCGGGCTTGCCACCTGCCTTGGGCATTTAACAGCTGTGGGACTGCTTCCCTTACATCATCTGCAGGATGAGGGGTGGACCCACATGATGTAAGATTCCAGCGCTATACCAATGACTCCAGGAGATCCAGAAGAAGGAGGCTCACTGGACCTTTGTCCTGGATCTGGCCCATTTCAGAAGGGCCCAATTCAAGTACACACAGTTCAGGATAAGAATAAAGGACCAAGGGCAAGCTATTGTTTTCCTCCACTCCTTTCTGCCCACCCCATTTCCCCATTCTGAATCTACTATCAATTTCCCAAAATTGGGCTAAAGATATTTTCGGTGACCCTAAAAAACTGGGCCCAGTACCTTCAACCCAAGAAACATCTGTTGAGCATTTTGGTGCAGCAGCAGGTCTGACAGCTTGTAGGAGCTTTTTTGTGATATCATCGTATTAGAAACATAAAAGATCCCCATCAATTGGGGAAAGGCTGAACAAAGTGTGATACAAACATATGCTGGATATGAGCATGGCAAATACCAGGGAGATGGAACTATCTATATGAACGGATGCAGAGAGAAGTCATCCGAGCCAAAGAGCAGTGTCAAAACCAATGCAAACAGAAAGAACAGCCACAAAAAGATTTAAAAATGAATGCTGCAAAAATTATAATGAATATTCTGAAAGAAGAGACCTTCCCCCCTCCTCACTCCTTTGCAGAACTGGGAGTCCTAGAGTTTTCTTCATTGCCCAGACAGGATATCCCTAAAGTCTTTGGGAATCCTCTGTGTTTTCATACTTTTTCAATGCATTGATCAGTTATTCAGATAGTTTCTTTTTCTTTTGAAAAAATAAAAATATTAAATTTAGAAAATTAAAAAAAATACTATTTGTTAAATGGGATTGTTCTCTGGGGAGATCAGAAGCAACGCTGGGAGAAATTATAGTGATGCTATTAAATCAATACATTGGAATATAAAATTACCTTCTTCAGGGTCTATTTTGCATGGCTCCAATAGCAGACAGAGTAATAGGAATGAAAAAGACTTTGTGTTGTTCACTCATGCTTTTATGATTACTTTTTTCTTGGTCTCAATATTTTAAAAGTTTTTTTTCCCATGTAGTTTTCAGATTATTAGTATTTAGCATCTACTAAAAAACAGTTTTTAAATTTGTAAGGATCGGTGCTGTTTCTGTGCAGTTGTTTATCATGGTTTTTATCTATGAGGACTCTCCAGTTCTAGAAAAAAAATCTTTTATTCAATTTTCAAGGCTATTTTAGGGTCTCTTAGTAATGCAGGACTGTATCTGTTTATGAAGAATAAGGAGCTTGTAGGGTATCATTTCACCTGCTACTTATTTTTGTAAATAATCAGTAGCTGTTAACTTCTGCATCTTGAACTGTTTCCTTGCAGTGTCTCAAAAGAAACATAAGATACAAAACTTTAGAGGTATCTTTACTTCAAATGTTCACATGGACTATTAATAGCTGATCTAGGGTAGAGCCTTCCAGGCTTGAATTGAGCTCATCAGCTCCAACATAGTGATGGCATTTTTTGGTCCTTTTTGAAAATAAAGGACAACTAACCGACTAATGGTTTCCCCCTAAAAATCTGTTACTGGTTGATGTGTCCAGGCTCCTCAAGGTTGACCTCTGTGCAATTTCTGGTAGCAATGCCCTTGTCTTGTATTAGCATTTTAACACCCAATTGGCCATAACTCATTCATTTGTTTGACGTTTCTTTGTTGACACTTGGTTGGTTGAGTTCATATGGATGTAACCCGGGGGGTCCTCGGTTTGAACATTAGCTACTTCATAGGCTCCATCTGGCAGTAATCCAATATTGGTTGTGTTGGGTAAATCCGGTGATGTGTGTCTACGCTCAGGCTTAAATATTGCTTTCTGAAACGGTGTCTTTTTTGTTCCATAAATCTTTGTGTGACCTTTTAGTCTGTTGACCATGTGCTTGGAGAACGTCGATTTGTCCCCCTTTTCTTTTTAATGAGTAAGGGTGTTATTCTTTTGATGGTGCCTCAGAACGAAGGATAATTTTAAAAGTCTGTATTTTATGAGATTTCCTTTTGCGATTCCTTATAATCATTATGTCCTGCCCTGCGTCTAACTCCTATCCCTGTGTTTCAGGTGATCTGGGCCTTCACAGTGCGGAAGAACTGCAGCTCACGACCACCATCACACACGTGGACGGACCGACCGAGATCTACAAGCTGACTCGCAAAGAGGCTCAGGAGTAGAGGCCTGGACTCCCGGCTCTCGGGACGGACAGGAAACCATCCCCATGTGGGCAGGGAGCGCTTCGGAGAGGGATGAATTTACAAAAGCAGCCTTGCGCTTCTCCTGGCGCCGGGGTCTCTGGGCATGGCGGCACGGACACTTGTAAACTTTCCTTCGTATGGTAGCTGGGGGGGTGGGGGGGACGAGAAGGCGCGTCATGTATAATGATCAAAGCTCTAGTGTGACCCGTTCTGTGACTGTCGATGACTCGTAACATCTGTAGTGGGTGGTTAGAAAACCTCACGTGTTGGGGCCATTCTTGCTAGGGAATGGTCTGGGCTAGATGGGAACCACGCCAAGTGGATATTTGAACCTTGTTTCTGTTCTAGGTAATAGGATGATGTTAAATATCCTTTGAACTCCATGCTAGGCTGATTTCATAGGCCTTTTACTCCTAGACCAAGACCATGTCTGTTTTTCTATTTATAGCCTCAGTAGCCTATTCAGTTAATATTTATGTTGTCAATAAATCCATGTCCCTCATTGGGTATAGCCTAGTGTAATGTAACACATCGTGGAGGCAATCCACAGACACAAGCAGTGTTGCAGCTTTAAAACCAAATCATGTGTATCCAGTACTAACCAGTCTTGTATGGTGTAGATATTTTTTTATTTTTGCTAAACTACTCAAGTAGAGTTTATGGTATTAAATGGCCTTTGGGTCTGAAAAGTCATTGAGCTGTGTTGTTTTTTATTCTTGCTTAGGTTATGGGAATTCCACCCTTCCTCCCTCCCCGTACATAGTTATCATAAATTTAAGCGATAGAAGATATTGTAGAAGCCGTGGAGTTCCTACTGTTTCATTTTTACAGATGAGGAAACTGAGTTAGATTAAATGACTTTCCTAGGATCTAGAAAGTCAATGAAACAGGGCTTGAAACTCTATTGAGGCACCTAGGTAGTATAGTGGTTAGAGCGAAAGGGGAAAGGGGGTAGAATACCAGTAAGACCTGAGTTTGAATTTTGCCTCAAATGCTTATCAGTTGTGTGACCCTGGGAAGGTCAGTTAGCCCTGTTTGCCTCAGTTTCCTTATCTGTCAAATGAGCCGGAAGAAGAAATGGCAAATCACTTCAGTATCTCTGCCAAGAAAACCCCACATGGGATCACAAAGAGTCAGACACACCTAAACGACAGCAACAGTTCTGCTGGTTCTGCTTCTAAGCATGGGCCCCAAGAAGGCTCCCCTCCCTTTATCTGAATGCCTCCTATTTGTTTCTTAAGTGCAGACATGGCATTCCTGTGCCACAATTTATTTAGCCATTCTCCAGGCAATGGGCACCCACTCTGCTCTCAGTTTTTTGCTTCCACAAAAAGAGCTGCTACAAACAAACTTGGAGAGGCAGCCCTTCAAGAAGGGCTTAGAGGGCTGGCTGAAGCGTCAGGAGATTCTGACACAATTTGGGCTGACTCTGATTAAGGATCTAGACGCCTTCTCACAATCGGAGTACACAGGATTACAAAGAAAATCAAAGGTAGTTTTTTTTTTTCCCATCCAAGTTCACAGCCCCCGTCTCAACACCCTTTCCACACACACAAACCCTCTAATCTATCCCTAAATCCCTGTGAATCCAGTATAAGAATCCCGGCTCTAAAACCAAATTATAAAGGGTTCCCTCCCTGCCCCAGTGGAGGGAGTTTCCTCACCTGGATATTTTATAATAGTGAAATCACGGGTCTGGGTCTCCCCACCCATCTGTTCTCCTCACAAAAAAGCCGTATTCTGTATCTAGGCTGTTTTATTTAACTTCACAGAACATGCTCGTATTTGTCTATTTTCTTCCCTTATATGGGGACATTAAAGAAGCTCTGTTACAAATAAATCATTTGCCGCAGAGCAGAGAATGGGGGAGGGCTGGACCACCTCCATCAAGCATTGATTTCTAGGAGACGGGGATATGGCCTGAGATCCTCCCGTCGGGGCGGGGAGCTGCTCCGTCCAGATGACAGCAGCACTTGTGAGGGGAGATTGGCCGTGGCCTAGCTTCCGCAGCCAGCCTTTCCCCAGCCCTCCCTCTTCCAGAAGCCTGCTTAACTGTTCTTTCCGCTGCCCTTTGATGTTCGACCCAGTGACCAGCTCCCCGGAGTCTGCCCCTGGCCTATGTGTGGTCACCGAGTTAGCTCCTGAGGCCTGGGGGATGAGGCTGTTTCATCCGGCCACTGAGCTCAGAGGGGTGGTTAGGGCCGCAGAGGCTAAAAAAGGAAGCAGCCGTGGGAGGGAAGCTTTGGCTTTTTTCTCCAACAAGTACCCAGAGTCCTTTGCCCACTTCTGCTGGATGGCTGGCTGAATCCCGCTTGCCTTCCTAACTTGTTACAGAGCTGAACTTGCCATGTGATAATCCTGAACCCGAGGATGCAGTAGGTGTGAGTCCTACACGTTTCAAAGGAAAGCTTGAGAGGCAGCTCACTGGTGAGTGGGAATCTAGGAAACCAGCCATCTCCAAACACAGACAGGAAAGGCGGAGCGGGGTTGTGCACGGGGTGATGTATTTGCAATGAGGATGACCTGGATTTTAGTCCTAGACACGCTAACTGGGTCACCTTGAGTCTCAGCCTCAGTTTCCCCCTCTATAAAATGAAAATGTTGGAATGACCTCTAAATGTCCTGGGAGAATGGTCCAATCTCTTCTTTCAAACATTAAGAGCAGGGATGAAAATCTCCCCTCATCCCTCACTATTCACAGCCATAAACATAAAACTTAGGGAGGAGCTAATTATAGGTCACACACAAATAAAAACTCACTTAATTTAATTTGATTTGTTAAGAACAAAAGACAAGCAGCCAGAAGAAAAAGTTGACAATTTTTTCTACCATCTGTATCCTTATCTGCCCCACTTTGAGAGTCTCGTGTTCAGTTCTGGCCACCATAGCTTAGGAAGAATAGAGAGAAACCTGCATCCAGCCAGAGAACAACCAGAATAGCCACAAGCCTAGAATCCTGGTCAGGTAAGGAGGAAGTGAAGGAACTAGGAATGTTTAGACTGGAGAAGGAGCTTGGGAGAGGGATGTCCAATGAGGCTAAGGCTAGCCTGTGAAGAACCGTAAAAACCAAAAAGAGGAGTTTATTTTTTATCCTAGAAGCAATAAGAAGTCACTAAAGTTCAGAGAGAGTGATATGATCAGAGAGGTTTGTGAAGATAAAAACTTTGGCAACAATTAGATATGAGGGGATGGTGAAGAATAATCCTCCCAGCATTTCAGACTTAGAACCAGAATCTTCACTCTCTTTCGCCCTCCATACATTTGCCAAGGCCTGTCAATTTCAGCTCTACATTTCTTGCAAAATTCACTTTTGCAACATCTCTTGCAGGTTTCACCTCTGCAATTCATCTTGTAGATTTCATTTCTACAGCATTTTTGTAGATTTCACCTTTGCAACATCTCTTGTAGATTTCACCTCTGCAAGATGTTTTGTAGGCTTCATTTCTGCAGCATTTTTGTAGATTTCACCTGTGCAACATCTCTTGTACATTTCACCTCTGCAAGATGTTTTGTAGGCTTCATTTCTGCAGCATTTTTGTAGATTTCACCTGTGCAACATCTCTTGTACATTTCACCTCTGCAAGATGTTTTGTAGGCTTCATTTCTGCGGCATTTTTGTAGATTTCCCCTGTGCAACATCTCTTGTAGATTTCACCTCTGCAGCATCTTTGTAGATTTCACCTCCGGAACATCATTTTAATATCCATTTCCTCCTCTGACATTGCCCCCAATCTGGTGCAGGCCCTCATCCCCTGAGGCCTAGGTTATTGCAATAGTTGCTGGCTGGTCGTCCAGTTTCAGTCCCTTCTCATTTTATTCAGTCACTAAAATGATTTTCCTAAAGTGCAGGTCCAATCATCACACACACACACACACACACACACACACACACACACACACACACATTAAACTTCAATGGCTCTTTCGTTATTGCTTCCAGGATCAGGAACTTAGGGTTTTCTTTTTTTTTACTCTATACTCAGGAGTATTTCTACTACACCAAAGTTGAGTGTTGGACTTGCAAACAGGGAGAACTGGTCTCAAATTCTGTCTCTAACTCTTACTACTTGGGGCAGATATTTTAATTGCAGTGTGCCCTTGATAATTCTCTACTAAAGAAATGATGGATTGTGATTTGTGTTGGAGAAGAGAATGCTCACTCCGGACCTGCCCTTTTCCAGAAAAAATCATGACTCCTTTATCTAGCTCATAGATCTAGAGTTGGAAGAAATCTCAGAGGTCATTTAGTAATAGGACCATCGATCTGGGGTAAGAAGGAACTTTGGAGATGATCTAATTCAACCTTCTCATTTTGCATCTAACTCCCCAAAGACCAGCCAATCAACAAGAATCCATAAAATGCCTATTATATGGCAGGTTCTTTGCAAAAGAATGGAAATACAAAGAAATTTAAAAAAATTTAATGTAAAAATTACTTAAACTGACTTGCCCAATGGCCCACAGGTAACACATGAAGGATTGGATTAAAATCCAGATATTCGGACTCTAAATATGAAGCTTTTCCTTTGGACCATTAATCCTTAATTAAACTAAAAAAAATGGATTTGAATTTTTTTTTTTTAATTCAGGATAGGAAAATAAGCATCTCACATACAAGCTACAGGCATCCCTTGTCTCAGAATAAGGCTTATCCCATCTAACTCCTCTGAAATGCTCGGACATTTTGCCTAACACTTAAGTCATTCAGGTAATAGAATCATACGGCTAGAAGGAATATTGACTAGGATTCCATCAGGCTTCAGCTTAAGGACACCAGTAGCATTGCTCACTCTGGCCAGACACCTCATCCCAGCCAGTCTTACATAGACTCATTGTTCTTGCTTCTTTAGAGTGAGGGGGAGTCTGGCTCCCTCTAGTGCTGATTCAACCCTCTGCAGTTTCACAGAGTTCGCCCAATCCCTTTTCCACATGACAAACCCTGCAAATATTGGAACACTACTCTTCTGTTCTTTCTTTGGTCTTTCTCTCTTTTTCTTTTTTTTTTTTTAAGTTTTAAACATGGTGAGTTTCTTTGCATTTTACAGGACATAATCTTCACACTTTCCGCTCTGTTCCTCCTGTCACATTCTCACTTCAATATCCTTTCAAACTGTGGTGGCTCCGAGTGAACACTGTACTCCTGATGTACTCCAAGCATCTAGAGATTGAGCAGGATTGTTATGGTCTCTGCTTTGGGCTCTGTGCCCAAAAGAAAATTCTTTCTCTATATCTGTCTCTGTTTTCCTCTTTCTACCCTCCTCCTTTTTCTCTTCTTTCTCTTCTTCTTTTTCTATTTTTAGTCAAATAATGCAGTTGACCCAGACTGAGATTGCAGTAAACTAAAATATCATCTTTTTCACATAATATTATCTAGATATGTCTCTAGATATCCAGCTATGTCTCCACAATCATATACATTTTGCAATTAATTCTTTGAACCTTTTTGTAGGACTTGCCATTTGTTCTGATTAAATATAATTTTTTCCCATAATTCTCCTTCAATCTACAGGGATTTTCTTCCCATAATTCTCCTTCAGTCTACATCATTGCCTAGAGACTCAGTGGAGTCCTTCAAGCACTGTTGATTTCATTGGTATAATGAGAAAATCCACCATTTTTTGCCTTGATTATTGATTATCCTCTTTTTCAAAGAGGGCCAAAACGATATCACTATGTTAAAATCAAGTTATAGTATATCCAAGTGTGGCCGATCAGACCAATACAAGCTCAGAATGCTCTGCCACAGATCGGACACATTTAGGGCACAAATAATCCATATGAACATTTGGCACAGCTTCTCTAATTTTGCATAAGCAGACAACTTGGGGGACACCTTTTTGGCCCCTTCCTCATACATGGAGGTGAGTAGCATGATCCTTAAAAAGCTTCCCAGACACCCAGTGGGCTGCCAAATCCCACTGCTGTTTCCATTGAGAAGATGATCCTATGGCCTGGGCTGCCTGTGTGCAGGGCTATAACTGCAGCTCCCAGTGTGTCTGTACCTGTTGCTTCATCACTTGCCTATGGCCACAGGGCTTTGGGATAGGAAGAAATGGTAAAATGGTGTGATGGTGCCTTTTGATTCATGGGTAAATTAGATTTAAGTGAGGTAAAGTTGTATCAAGTCATCAGCCTCACTCTTCCAGAGCCACCATTGTCCAGTGGCAGGACAGAGTCAATACAACTGATGATGAATCGAGATGCAGTGGATGACTTTGGTGTCTTCCATGTCTAACCAAACTCTAAGCACTTTCCAGCACCCACTTCTCCTGCCTTCATGGCCGTTGGAACAAACTATTCTCATCTACTCATTCCACCAGGAGGAGTCTTTACGTGACCGGGGAAGACAACCCCCCCCAACTCACCAAAGGTTTGAGACCTTTTGATGACCCTCAACCCTCAGCCTTCAAGGGGTGCCATGATCAAAGGATGTTCCATCATGCAATCGGAATTGTGATAAATATGTACTGCATGGTCAGCCTTTGAGAACTCAATGTCAATGAAGAACTCTTATGAAGCTTATTTCATTACCAAAATAAGCTTTTATTTTTTTAAAAAAGGCTTAACAAAATAACAGCTTACATTCCCATGGTACTTTAAGGCTTGTCAAACACCAGGCATCTCATTTTAGTCTGCCTAGAAATCATAGCTATAAAGCTAAGAAGAATCTCAGAGGCTATGTAGTGCAATCGCTTCCTTATTATACCCATTTAACAGATGAAACTAAGACTCATAGGTATTAATTAACTTGCTTATAGTCACACAGTTAAGAGGTAAAAAGGCAAAATTCTAACCTATGTCATTCCTGAGTCAGTTCAGTACTTTCCAGAACTAGGAATCTTTAATGTCTTCTAGTGTTGGGACTCCCTTGGTGGTCAGTCTAATAAAGCCCAGGATTCCTTAGAAAAATGCTTTAAAAGAAATAAAGTATAATACATGAGGTTGCAGAAAAACCAATTACATTGAAATAGAATTTAAAAATATACATTAGATGACTTTAAAAGCCTCTTTGGGCTTTTAATATATGCACTATATGGGGGAATGTTGGTAAATGTTTAACTAGTGGCTCTTTGTGTGGGGAGATGACATATGACACATTTTTAAGCTTAACCTGCATAATACATCTTCCTAATCACCTTCTTAAGTCCAGAAAATCAGCAAAACAACAAATCAAGTCCTAATGTATATGATACATTTTTAAGGTTAACCTGTATTATACAGATCATCTTAATCACTTTCTTAAGTCCAGAAAATCAGCAAAACAACAGTCCTAATGTATATGGCATGTTTTTAAGGTTAACCCGTATTATACAGATCTTCTTAATAACCTTCTTAAGTCCGGAAAATCAGCAAAACAACAAATCAAGTCCTAATGTATATGACACACTTTAAGGTTAACCTGTATTATACAGATCTTCTTAGTCACCTTCTTAAGTCCAGAAAAAAAGTGAAGTCCTAATTGTTTTTTTTTCCTTTCTGAATTATAAATGCTGATGCTGAAAATTTGACAATTGGTCTGAGACCCATTTGGAGCTGACTCTCCTATCCTTGATCCTATGATTACTACAGACATCAGTGAATCCTCAGGATACCTAAGGAGATCTTGTACTTGTCATTTCCCTTTTGGGCTTCCTTCAGAATTCTCTTCTCTAATACAGGTAAATAGGTGGTACAGTAGAAAGAAGCTGGACCTGAAGTCAAGATGACCAAAGTTCATTTCCAGGCTCAGACACTTACTACTTGGGTGACTATGAATCAGGTCTCAGTTTCTTCACCTGTAAAATGAGACTAATAAGAGCACCTGCCTCTTGGTGTTTTTCTGCAGATCAAATCAGACAGTCTAGTTATAGTCCTCTACAATCCCTAAGATGCTATATAAATGCCACTTATTATTATTAGAGTATTAGCTCAGGATTTGCTTCTGTAGCTTCTGTAATGATTCTATGAATTCCAGAGAGCAAGTTTCTCCTTAGTATAGATTATGTGGAAATCAGACACTCCTAAGACCCAGGAGTTAATCAGCATTGGAGGCTACATAACAAACACAAAGTGATTTCACAAGTCTGGGAGAGGAGATTTCACCGGATTGTGAAGAGCAGAAGGGTCTCATGGAGAAGGGGCATTTGAGCCAAGTTTGAAGAACAATAGATGATACAGTAGAGTCAGAAGACCTGAGTTCAAATCCAGCCTCAGACATATGCTAATTGTGAACCTGGACAAATCATTTCACTCTGTTTGCCTCAGTTTCCTCATCTGTAAAGTGACCTGGAGAAGGAAACAAAGTATTTTAGTAACTTTGCCAAGAGAACCCCCAACAGCTCATGAAGAGTCAGATATGGCAAGGTTAGGGGAGGCAGTGAGGAGGGTCCGATGCAGACATGGAGGACGGCCTGTGCTGTATGTGAGGAGCAACAAGATGGCTTGCTTAGACTCTAGAGCTTGGGAAAGAGAATAATCTATCAGGGATGTTATTGGCTTTGAGGGATGGCTAGTTACAGTTCGGTCCTCCAACTGAGACACTGGTTTTTGCAAAGCTCTCTGCTGCGCTCTGCTGGCAGGAGTGGGGAGCACTCCCTGGATCAATAACAAAGATGGCCTTAGACTTCCAAGACCCATCCTGGTGCCTCTGGCATCCCGGGGTCCTCCTCAGAGAAGGTGTGTGTCCAAGAGAGCTCCTGACCATGGCAGGGCGCATCCCGGCATCTCCCTGGCACATAGCCTTGTTATCCAGCCAATGGATTATAAACTTTCTCAATTGCCATCCAGAGGCAGTGAGGCATCTGGGAAATAATCATCAAGCTCGGGGTTTATTGTTTTCAAGTTATTAAATTCATTTACATTCAGACATCCTCACCATTATCTTGTGGAGTAGATTCCTGGATATGATCTTAAATGTACAAATGAGGAAACCAAGGTATAATGGAAGGGACTTGCCCATGGTGAGAACAAGTGTCCGAAGTGATGCTTCCCTTTCCCTTGCCTCATCCTACACGGGATTTGGAGTGGGGAGGCCCAAGTTCGGGGATCTGCTTCTGCTGCCTCCTGACTGTGTGATAAGAAACAGCATCTCTCCAGGCCTCGGTAAAATGGAGCGACTGGACCATGAGACTGATAATAGATTGTATGCTAAAGGTGACAAAACCTTTTGCTCACAAGCCCACAAGGTAGGGAAAGTGTTTATTTATCTCAACTGATCCTCATTCACAGATCAGGAAAGTGAGACTGTGAGAGATGGTATGGTTCTATGGGGACTAAAGGCTAGGACCGGGATTAGGTCGAACTTCTTTTTTGATGGCAGAACCAGGTCTCAGCTCTTTCCCCTCTTTGCTGTCCTACCTTTCCAGTGCTCAGATCCTTTCCAGCTTTAAATTCTATGCACTCATTAATTAAACACACTCTCTGGACAAAACATTACATTAGGTGCCAGGGATAGACAGAAAAAAATAACAGGGAATCCCTGCTATTAAGGACCTCATAAAGGGTTGGGATGGGGAATGGAGCTATAACATGTATATATACATGCATGTATGTATTCATGCATAAATATATGTATGCAATATGTATATATGGTATAAATATGTGTGTATCTATCTCTCCATATAGCCAACCTACCTATCCATACATCTGTCTTTTTATCCATATCGATGTCTATTCATTCATCCATCCATCCATTTATCAGCTACCTGCCAACTATCCATCTGTACATCTCTCTGTATCTATATGTATATATCCATTCATTCATTTATCTATCCACCTGCCTATAGTTATACATCTCTCTCTCCATCTACCTATCTATTCACCGATCCACCCATCTGTTCATCTATGTATATCTATATCTACCTATCTATCCATCTTCTATATCATTGATTCCATCTTCTATATCATTGATCTATCCACCTATTTCTCTATCTATCCAGTTTTCTATCCATCCATCCATCCATCTATCTATCCACCCATCTATCTGTCCATCTATCAGTCTAAAACGAGTCCTGTGGTAAGAACAAGGACAAGATCTTCCCACATGATCTCAGGCTAGTTATTCCAAAGATTTGGATTTGGATTTGGAGCCGGAAGTCCGGGGGCCATAACCTACCATAATATTCAACATCACCTATTTAAGACTAAGTTTTAGAATAGTTTGTATTGATAGAGGAATTTTCTTCACCAGAAACTACTTATGCTCATGAAATCACAGCTCTGGATCTAGATACATATATCTGTATTTATAAAGAGAAAATCAGGTGTGATAAAATTTCCTAATGAATTTGTTTTAGTATATATGGAACATAAACATGTGTGGATGTAGTATATATAACATTTGGTGACTAAGCAAGTCATTTTCCCTTTTTTATTAAAGCTTTTTCTTTTCAAAACACATGCATAGATAATTTTCAACATTCACCCCTGCAAAACCCTGTGTTCCAAATTTTCCCTCCCTTCCCCTACTCCCTCCTCTAAATAGCAATATATGTTAAACATGTACAATTCTTCTATTTCTACAATTATGCTGCACAAGAAAAATCAGACCAAAAAGGGAAAAAAATGAGAAAGAAAATAAAAAGGTGAAAATACTATGTTGTGAACCACACGCAGTCCCCACAGTCCCCTTTCTGAATGCAGAGGGCTCTCCCCATCACAAGGCCATTAGAACTGGCCTGAATCATCTCATTGTTGAAAAGAACAATGTCCATCAGAAGTGATCATCATATAGTCTTGCTGTTGCCATTTATAATGATCTCTTGGTTCTCAGTTCCTGTAAGTCTCTCCAGGTATCTCTGAAATCCTCCTGCTGACCATTTCTAACAGAACAATAATATTCTATAACATTTCATTTACCATAACTTGCTCAGCCATTCTCCAGCTGATGGGCATCCACTCTGTTTCCAGTTTCTTGTCACGAGAAAAAGGGCTGCCACAAACATTTTTGCACATGTGGGGCCCTTTCCCTCTTTTAAGATCTCTTTGGGATACAGACTCAGTAGAGACACAACTGGATCAAAGAGTATGCAAGTCATTTAACCTCTGAAGGTTTTAGGTGTAAGATAAGGTCTCCCAGGTAAATTAGAACATAAATGCAGATGCTGTATCAAGTTCTAGATCAGGGGTCTTTAACCTTTCCTTCCTCCCAGCCCCTTCTGGTGATCAGTCTGTCTACTGAAGCCTCTTGACCACTTCTCAGGAAGAGGTTTTTAAAGGTACAAAAACAAAATACATAGCATTACAGAAGAAGCCAATTAAATTGAAATGCACTTATTCAGTTCTAAATGTATGATCCTATGATCCTGTAAGTAAGGCAAAGTGTCCTGAGAAATCTGAGAGAAGAGAGAGACTTTTCCATTTGGGAAACTGTGAATCCTGGCTTTGTCGCTCTCTTCCTCCCTATCACTTCACTGAAGGCACAGCGTCAGCACCATTAAAAGAAGGAGATCTGTTGGGCACTCTCTAAGATCCTTTCAACTCAAAATCTACCATCGTATAGTCCCCCAAATCAATGAGAGCCCAAGCTCCTGGTTTATGTGATTATTACTGTATTCCTGGTGTTGAGAATATAAAAGGTAAATGAATAAGATTACACCTTCTGATGTTCTTTAAACCTCAGTTAACATCCTACCTTCTATAGGAGGCTTTCCTTAACGCAAGTCTTCCTTCTGAGGATTGTGTTTGAGACCAGTGGCTTTCTGTTTTCTCCCCCATTTAGAGCGTCAGCTTCTTTAGGACCTTTCTTTGAATTAGCAGCCCTTAACCCAGCATCTGGCACATAGTAGGAACTTAATGTATATTTGCTGACTGACAAGAAACAATGTTACATGAAAGTTTCATTTTTTTAAACTCAAATTCTGAGAATAGAACCTAGAGAGACAGCAAATTCCAGCAGCAAAATGAGTTGGATTTAACTAAAGGGAAGGGTTTGCCAAGGAGCTAAATACCATTAGCTCCTGGGTCTACTCAAGCTTTATCTAGAGAATACAATAACCAAAACCCAGGACTGTAACTAAGGTAAAGTGATCTTGGTGTTGACCTAGATTACTAGAATTTAGAAGTTTCCTTCTTCTTCTCCGCCTCTACTTCCTCAGTCTCAGAGTGGTTTGTCATTTCCTTCTCTAGCTCATTTTACAGGTAAGAAAACTGAGGCACGCGGGGTGAAGTGACCTGCCCAGGGTCACACAGCTAGTTAGTATCTGAAGCTGGATTTGAACTCAGGTCTCTTTGATTCAATGGTTGGGTATTCTATTTACTGCACCATAGTCTGCCAACCTTTCCAAGGAGCAATAGATACAGAAAAGGTTAAAAGGCCCTGCTGTAGAATATCCTCTGAGGATTTTGCTCATAGATACATGTATATCACCCACACTCATGGATACATATATACCACCCACACTCATATATATGTTAAGGAACAGGTCAATTCTCTGAGAGCTTGCACAGCTGTGGATCATAGCATCTGAAGGAGCTGCAGGGCACTCTTCCTGACACAGGTGTTGCAGATTGGGAATGAGATAAATTGGAGACAGAGGGAAGAGGAGAGAGGTCAGAGAACAGCAACAGCCTCTCAGTCTCCTTGTATCATCCTCTCACAGAGGAGAGCCATGGTGGGTTGGATCTCCAGCAGCCACTGTCAGGTGACTCCTGTGTATTCTCTCCCATCTATTCCAACATATATACTATACACACATAGATACATATATGTCATCCATTCATATATAACCACACTCAGAGATACATATATACCACAAATTGATATATACATAGATATCACACACTCATAGATACATATATACCCTCCCACCCACATATGTACATATAGATCATCCATTCACACTCATAGATACATATATACCCACACTCAGAGATACATATATACCACAAATTCATATATACATAGATACCATACACTCATATATACATATATACCATAGACTCATAGATCATATATACCACCCACACTCATAGATACATATATACCACAAACTCATATGTATATATAGACATCCACACTCATATATACATATATATCATCTATCCACTCTCATATATACATATATATCATCTATCCACTCTCATATATACATATATATCACAAACTCATAGATAAATATAAACCACACTCATGTGTACATATATATCACACACTCGTAGATACATATATATCATCCATCCACACTCATAGATACATATATACCACCACACTCATGTATACATATATATCACACACTCATAGATACATATATTCCATCCACAATTATAGATACATCTATACTATACTACCACACTGATATACATATATACCACACATTCATAGATACATATATACCACACAAAGGCATAGATACATTGATCATATATACATAAATACCACATACTCATATATACATATATGCCATAGACTCATAGATCATATATACCACCCCACTCACAGATACATATATACCACAAACTCATATGTATATATAGACATCCACACTCATAGATACATATATATCATCTATCCACTCTCATACACACACACACACACACACACACATATATATATATATATATATATATATATCACAAACTCATAGATAAATATAAACTACACTCATGTGTACATATATATCACACACTCGTAGGTACATATATGCCATACACTCATAGATACATATATATCATCCATCCACACTCATAGATACATATATATCATCCATCCACACTCATAGATACATATATCTATCATAGATACAACCACAAACTCTTAGATACATAAATACCACAAACTCATAGATACATATATACCCCACATTCATAGATACATATATACCACCCACTGGCATAGATACATATATGCCACACAAACTCTTAGATACATATATACCACATACAGGCATAGATACATTTATACCATAAACTCTTAGATACATATATACCACCCACACTCATAGATACATATATCATACACTCATAGATACATATATATCACACACTCACAGATACATATATATCACACATTCATATGTACATATATACCACCCACAATTGTATATAAAAATATACCACCAACATTCATAGTTATATACATTCTATCCACACTCATAGATACATATATATCACACTGTCATAGATACCTATATACCACAAACTCATAGATACATATATACCCCACATATATTGCTACATATATACCACCCATAGGCATAGACACATATATACCACAAACTCTTAGATACATATATACCACCCACTCACAGATACATATATAATACACACTCATAAATACATATATATCACACACTCATATGTACATATATACCATTCACACTCATAGATGCACATATATCACATACTCAAAGATACATATATACCACAAACTAATAAATACATATATATTGTTGGTATGTGGGGCTATATGAGTATGTAGGGTATATATATATGTGTGTGTATGGACATATGTAAGTGTAGAAATGTGTGTGTGTGTGATGCAGCTAAATGAGTGTGTGAAATATGTGTGTATGAGTGTGTTGTATATATGTATATATGAATAGGGGTGATATATGTGTGTATGTATGCATGCATGTATATGCATACATGAGTGTGTGGTATTTATGTGTATATGCGTTTATGATATATATGAGTGTGTGATATATGTGCATATGAGTGTGGGTGATATATATGTATCTATGAGTGTGTGTATATATATGTATATATGAGTGTGTGATATAGATGTATCTATAATGTGGATG
This sequence comes from Sarcophilus harrisii, assembly GCF_902635505.1. NCBI lineage: Eukaryota > Metazoa > Chordata > Mammalia > Dasyuromorphia > Dasyuridae > Sarcophilus > Sarcophilus harrisii. Next base: position 9,262,059 of record NC_045429.1, read on the forward strand.
GAAGGTATATATGTATATATGAGTGTGGGTGGTATATATGTATATGAGCAAGGGTGGAATATGAGTATCTATGAGTTTGTAGTATATATGTATCTATGAGTATGGATGGTATATATGATCTATGAGTGTATGGTATATATGTATATGTGAGTGTGTGTGTCTATGTATCTATGAATTTGTGGTATAAATATATACATCAGTTTGTGGAATAGATGTATCTACGAGTTGTGAGTATATATGTATCTACAAGTGTCTATGGATGGTATATATGTGTGTGTATGTATGTATGTATAGGTGTGTGTGTGTATGAGTGTGGGGGTATCTGTATTTATGAGTGTGTGGCATATGTGTGTATGAGTGTCTGATATATATATATATATATATATATATATATATATATATATATATATATATATGTACATATGAGTGTGTGGTATATATG